>NW_020448085.1:4477022-4535701 GCF_003343035.1 Apteryx rowi | reverse complement strand
ACATCCCATGCACACTTCCCTGGCTGCATTCACCTGCTGGAGGCATCCTGACTTGAGCAGTCTTTTGCCAGCTACCCTGTCACTATAACTCTCCCCTTCCCCCGTCCTTCCTAGTTTAAAGCCCTCCTTACCAGGTTGGCCAACCTGTTGGCAAAGACCCGCGTGCCCCGCCTCGTGAGGTGGATCCCATCTCTCGCCATCAGTTGTCGATCTTCAAACAGGGTCCCATGGTCGTAGAAACCAAAATTTAGGTATTTTATTCTGTCAGGCAACTCTGAAAAACAGCATCATGTATAGGTATAGAAGAAAATATTTTTATAGGTACTCACTGATACTGATGAAGTCTTCATCTCCTCTTTCTTTCTTTCCTTCTGCTCTTGTACATTTGTACAATTATCTATTAATGGACATTTTGGGAAAGGGAAACAATTTAAATAAAATATTATTTGAAAGTGTCCAGTGTGTAACTGCTCTTTATATTAATTCAATGTCTACAATTTGAAAGCAAATTTCTTCCTGTACTAAGGAGGGAAGAAGGTTCACAAAGCTATTAAAGATCCTAAAAAAGAAGATGGACATCTTATGAATTAAAACAACAACAAACAAAGCAAACCAGAATCCTTAAGCGTGTATGTTTAGTATGTAATCTGCTAAACTACTGCTTTAGCACCTACAGGAATCATTATGCCCATCACATCTTTCTAAATCAGGCCCTAGATGCATTTGAATCACTACAATAAACTGAGTTTACTACTGCTTTCAGTAAGTAGGGATGTGTAAAGCATCTGTTCTAAACACTGTATGCTGTCATCAATTTATAATCTAAAGTAATTAAATATTTTAAATATTCTTTAAAAGTTTATGTTGATTTAAAAATGAAAAGTTACTTTCATATGGTTCCATCAAATATTGCAAAGAACAGAAACTTTCCTTGCATACAGTATGTTTTGTGTCAGATTGATAATGATTCAGATTCTACTGAAATTTTCTCTGAAGAAGATTCTTATAATTTTATATATTCCATCAGAATCTAGTAGCTTGAAATATACTGTAGCTTCTGTGTGTTTTTCCTTGCAAAGATGAGCTAATGATGAGTCAGAACAAATATAGAAATAACAGAGCAGTTGTTCAGTGAGATGAATTTTTTGATAGATTTTTAGAAATGAATTAAAACCTGTTCCAATCACAGTCTCTTTGGATGAATTCTGCAGTATGGTGCCATATAACTGAAATATATAATTTGATGGATTTACAGAAAAAATATAAGGAACTATGAATTATAGCATCATATAACCAGAGTGCTTGATATTTTAAACCATGTAAAGGGCAAGATGTTTGTTTAGTTATCAGAACACTGCAAGACCAGGGGAGCTCAGTAATTTAATGATTTAATAATCTTATTTGATTATCAAAAAAATCTTTCAATCTGTTCATGTCAAAAGATTTATTTGGTGAGAAATTCTCTTTGCATCTGAAGAGTCATGGCAGCATTAACTTCCCTTAACAGAATAGCAGAGGAGGCTGATAGCCAAAGGCTCCAAATTGATCCTTTCTCATCATATTTGATGTTCTCTTGCTCCTATTTAAAAAAATAGCGTGCTATAATGGCACATAAAAGTGATAGTTCTTTGAAAAACTTGCTGAAATGCTCAACTACATCCTAATCATTTAGGGCATCCAAACAAGCTTCTGGAAGAATTAGATTTTGATCTAAGGTAATCAAATTTTGTCCTGAGTTTCAGTGTAGTTGCTGCAATTAACATACAGAAGACAGAGAAATACAGGTTCATACCTAACATTCTGCTTGAGATAACGTATTGGGCTGTTTGACTTGCTTAGGAGAAGTAGACATGGACCTCCTCCACAAAAGAGGATACGATGGAGCGAGAGGTACTCTGCCTTCAACAGTTGTGAAGCACAGTGCAGACCAATGTGGTTACCTCTGCCACCACAATATTCTAAAGACACCCCAAAATTTGTGGTCTGACTTCTGTGTTTGTCACAGTGGGACCGTTTGGACATACTTATTTCTTCAGTCTGGTTGTTTCCCTGATTCTGGTCAGGAGCACAGAATGACTAGATGCCACAATGTGGCACAAGTCAAGCAGAGTCTCCTCCACCTGAAATAGGTGAAACATAAGGCGATAATGAAGGCAGTAATAAAATGCTGGAGCACTGGTATTGTGGCCCTAAGGAAGAAGTCAGGTGGCTTAAAAACTGTGAGGGAAGATAAACAAAAAACTGTCTCCAGATTGGATGTTTCCTTGTCTGGTTACAGGACTTCCAATGTTCTTCGTAAAAGAAGTTGGCTTGCACCAAGGTATTGCCATTCTGTTGTGAATTTCATCTCCCCTAACAACCATGGCATCCTGGATTCTGGCTGTTTGAGGTAAACCAATATCTATATGGCAATATCTGTGAGAGCAAAGTGAGTGTTGTCAGGCCTGCCAGGTTCCAGGTTCCTCCCTAGAATCCCCCCAAACACTCTAATCGTGGTTTTGCTAACATCCCAGGCACATTGGTTAAGTAACCGATTAATCAGTTTGTCTACTAATCTATTGGGTCATTGATTCCTTCTAAACCACAGTCTATCACTACAGCTCAGTTTGGGATTGTACTTGTCTCCTTTTTTTGTAATCAGCTGAAACCGTGGTTCAGCAATACAATGAACCAAAAACCCAATGGCAGTGAATTCAAGTCAAAAGTATTTAAAATTATATTGATGGATTAATTTTGTATCAATATTATAATTAATGGATTAATCCTGTATCAGTAATATAACCAGCCACTGGTTAGCGCCTTCTTTATCCAGGTCAGGAACTTGGGAAATGGAGAGGTAACTGGGACCTGTTGGTTTAGGCTGCTGGGACCATGTATCGTATCCATATGGATATATCATATCCATCAGCTAGGCAATGAATGGGTCTTTTCAACAACTTGCTGTTTGTACTGTTGATGGAACACTAAGATAAAAACAATATCAGTTTGTAAGTCGTAAATTATGTTAATTTGAAATCATGAGCTGCTTCTTCATTGTCAGAGATTGTTTTCCTGAAAAAGGAAATGGAAAGGGAAAGGGAAACGGGAAGGGAAAAGGAAACAGAAAAGGAAAAGGAAACCAACTGGTCATGTGTAATGTAATGATTTGTAATAACAGATTTAAAGCTATCTGATATTCTCTGTTCCCAGTGGTATGCAGGACTTAAATCACTTCCATACTATTTTCACTCTCTACATGTTTTCTCTGGGCATGGTGTACCCACACCTTCAGAAAGATGTGGAAAATCCTTCTCAGAATCGCTGCTTAATTGTTCGCTCGTCCCCACTTTCTGATCTCTTAGGAACAAGAAGGTTTCTGGCATTGTTTTTAAAGGAACGTGTTTCCTAAGAAATGTGAATCAAAACATTCTTTGTTTTAGTTTAAGCTTACAGTCTACTTTAAAGTTTAAGGAACAATTTCTTTTTGTGATACTGATTTCACGTTGTCATTTCATGCTTCATATTCATACCTAGTTTATTAGATCAGTTTATGCAGGCTTTTTCTTCCACTCCAAATCAGTACCTGTAGTTAAAGCTGAGTCTATAATTGATAATGAGTAATTTGTTGCAGAAAAATATTTCTGTTTTATAAAAAAAACTCCAATGTATATGTCACCGAAATCGTGATAATCATATATAGTGAAGATTTCTGTGCTTCTGTACTCTTTGTAAATGAATCATGTATGGCTTGACAGATGTCTAAAAAGTTTGCTGTTTTTGTTATCAGATTAGTTAATTTAAACAACTAACCAATGGGCAGGAGCTGACCATACTGCAGTGATGCGCAGAGTTCACAACTTTCAGTGATAACGAGCTGTGAAAGTCAAATTTGCTTTTGATGGCATATTAAAAATTTTTTTGAAGATGGTTTTGTTGGAATGGCGTTTTACCAGTTTCTCTTCAGTAGAAACTTCATTTCATTTCATTTCATTCACGTTAACTAATAATACTTTGTCAATTCCAATCATAAGAAATGTGTGTAAGAGGATACAAATCGTGAAAAAAAATGTGAATCACTGTTATCAGTCACATTCCCCAGGTGAGAACCTGTCCAGTGCGTGTGTCAAAGATCTCACCATTTTCACACAGTGATGGTTTGTTTCTTAATTATAGTGGTGAATGAGGAAGGTCTTCCGAACATCACAAAAACTATGTGTATGTTTCAGTGCAGAATTTACAAATCCCTCGGCCTTTCCTGGTCCATGCCATGTTCCTTCATGCCCTACGACGTGAGGTGCGCTCCCGTTTCACGGCTCCCCTCTCCTGACAGCAGAGAAGCAATAGGCAGTGTATAGCAAGACTAATACCTGCAGTTATATTAGCTAGTATAAAATTACGTTGCCTGTCAATCCTCATGCTGAAGGCTTAAGCTGATCACTAGCTGGAGCTAGGGCCAAACCTCCCCCTGTAGTATACTTTTGTGCAATTGGGTAGGCGGGTTTTATTCCATTTTCTGAAATGTCTGCTGTGACTGCCCTTGGAAACAAGGTATTGCAAAATGTATTGAATTTTAGACTGTTAGGTGTTGCTGGCTATTTCAGACTCAAGTGAAAAGTATTTAAGAATCGAGGGAGTAAACACCTGCGAGAGCAACTATATTTCCCAGAAGTCCTCCACCAAATCACTGCAAAGACATAAGGAAAAATTCAAACAAGATGGACAGGTCAAACAAGATGGAAGGCAGATGTGTTTCTGGGGGGTTAATTACCTTTCTGTGGCCCCAGCTGGATGTGATACTGTATCATACAGTAGACCAAAACAAGAAAACTTAAAAATTACAACAGAGAAATTACAGTAGTGTTCTTGAGTTGTTCATTTGTTGAGTCAAAAATAGAGAAGATTTTGAAGTGAACAGTTTAAAGCAAGAAGCAAACAGACCAATAGCAGTAAAATATGAGGCTGGTTTTCAGAAGATGCCTTGTGTTGAAAGGAAAGTGGTCTGAAGAAAAACAGGGATACAAGGAGAGGAAAGATGAAACTTGTTAAAAGAGTAATTTAAAAAAGCAATAATATGTAGCAAATAGAGAAAGGGAAATAGCTAACTCAGTCAAATTAGAGATTATAAAGTGAGAGAGAATTAATAAGGGAAGCAAAAGATATCAGGGAAACTTTGTTCTGTGGCTGACAGAACAAAAGAGTGATTTTTTTTTTTAAGTGTAATAACTGACGCAGATCTAAAGAACATTATTGGTTCTATACCAGCTGAAATCTGCTTTTCTGTAAGTCATTCTTTTCATACATAATTTTAATTTTTCTCTCTCCTTAAAGAATTATATTGTATTGAAAACATTACTGCTTCATGGTAAATTATATATACATTTTCTTGTCCAAATATTTAATATGTTAAATTATTAGGTGATAATAAGAGAATGCTCTTACTGCTGACTTTCCAACTCAACGGAATGAAATGAACAATTTTAGAAAATGAATTAAAAATATGCAGTTATTAGCTAACAATAAAATATATTAATTCTTTGAATTATTGCTCTCAAATATGTGTATTCAATTTTTGCTTAGTTCTAGGTATAGAATTCATTTGCTTATAGCTCTGTGCATGTGTGTATTAATGCAAGATTTATGAGAAACATTAGTTTGATTTTTGTAATAGTTGACTGAATAGAATAAATACAGCAACTGTATCCACAGGACATAAAGCATGTTGTATATTTATAATTTAGCAATAGTTTTGTGTAAAAGGACAAATATTTTTTCCTCATTTCTGTAAATGCTAAGGTATATTGTTGTTTAGAATACAGAACCCTCCAGGTCTTGCGTGTTGTGTTACACTTTGAACTGTAAATGTGAGATAGTATTCTATTTATGAATTCAGGTCTCAAAAGCTAATTTAATTGGTGTATTGCAACTACTATTTCTTATTTCACACTTCAATAGGTAAAGATGCATTAATAATCGAAGTTTCAAACTGTAATTAACATTAGCTTTAGGCTCCTGACAATGAAATGATTACATTTTTATATATGGCTTGATAAACAAAGTTAATCTAACCTGTGAAAAAATAACGAAAGGAACTCGCATTTACTCTCAAACGCAAATCGCTGCATGTAATTACGTGTTCCCCGCAGCCAAGAGGGGGGAAAAAGTAAGCTGCTACTGGCAGTAAAATCTGCCCAGATGTCCCTCATTCATCTACCCCAGCGCCGCAGGTGACCACAGAGGGCTGAGGATGATGTTTCATCTGTTTCCACACTGTTACTTCATATGCTATTCAGCTACAGAGCGGTGCCCGTTTGCTTCATTTACATGCATTTAGGTAAAAGGTGACAGGGTGGCTGTTTAAAGAATAAAGGTGTGATTTTTCCTTTGTGCCATGCAAGTTGCCTACACAAAGCCCTAGAGCTGCCCCTCCGGTGAAGGAGTCATTCAGAGTCCATTTTATAACGTTTCCCTTGAAGCTACAAAGTAGTGCTCCAGTTACTTTCATGATTTGGAAGTAGTTAGCAATCTCCTCTTGTTAATATAGGCCAGAGAACATGCAGCTATAAATCACCAGCAAGCAGGATCTAAAAACATGACAGTGAGGTAAAGGATTGGTTTCTAAATCATTGGGCCAGCACTTCTGTTTCTTAACTGTGGTCTAGTGTTGATTAAACCCAGCTAAATATTAGTAACTTGCCAGATTTTATTGCCTGTTACTGTCATTACGAGTAACAAGGAAGCTAAAAGCAAAGTATTGTGCTTATGCAGTTTGCTACACTCAGTCTTTGTAATAAAATTACAGTAGTAGTGTGTATAAGCAGGGCATGAGATTTTGGCAATAAAGCGCAAGGAGAGGAGTGCCGAAACCAGGTGGCCACGGCGAGTGTGGGCGTGCGGCGAGGCTGGGGCAGGAGAGTGGCTGCCTGGGCTGCTCCGGRCACTTCCTTAGCCTCACCTTCAAAACTGGAAAGCTGAATATATTTTGCAATGAGGAATGYGGTTCTTTCAAAAGCATAAGAAACTATAAAGAGAATTTTTGAAATTGGAAACCAGGTTTGGCGCTTTCAGTAGGAAGTAAGTAAAAAGTAATTTGAGGAACACCATATTCTGTTGAAAGGGCACGTACGGCCAGGAGGGCAGTTAATATTAATTCTTCTGTGCATAGTCTTTGCTCTTTTCAGTCCCTGCCTGTTTTCATCTGTATTCCCACTGATGCCTTCTGTTCTCCCTTGAACTCCTTACCCAGTCTTTGTACTCGCAGACGCTTTCTCTCTTAACATATTTCTGTGGAGAGTGGTGGACACAAATGCTTCTGTTTAGCAATTCCATCTGGGCCCTGCTCAGTGTGTGACAGGAAGAAAAAGGAAAAAACAAAAAAGCAGGACAGTAAGTCAAGAAATCAGCATATATCCTGTGCTTTTAAATTCCCTTCACAAATCAAGCAGTGCCTGCCTGAGACACTAAAATGTGACTCTCAAAAGATTGAGCAGATACTCAAAATAAGATGATGCTAATTCTGTTGGGCTTGGTCCCTTCCAAGGGAAGCAGCAGTGGAGACACTCGGCTGAGTTACAGATGCAGTAGATGTACACTTACGATCCAGGCTCTCCAAACCAAATAATTAGTATCTGCATCTCAGCAGTGTTTTAAGAACGGTTTCTGAGTTCCATGGTACTGGAGAAATGTTCAAAAAAGTGACCTAAGCAGGACAGGCAAAGGGGCATCTGCAGAAACGACCGGGGCAGGAAGCTGCCCGGGGTGCCGGGGCAGCGGGTGCCCGGGGCCAGCTGTGCGGCGAGCGGCTGCCACGCCGCGTTTTGCTCGTGCTCTCTTGGTGCTCTGTTTCTCAGGAGCCCCTTCGCAGTATTGGGCCTCTTTTCTTAAATCTGTGCCTGATGCAGAGGTGGCCGGACTTCTTTGCTGACCAAGACGGATTCTAAAAGCATCCAAACGTAACTAAATCCTCCTGAGGTGCAATACCTGCGAGGCAGGCAGTGCGTCGCCGGGAGACGAGCTCTGGCGGCAGGTCGCTGAGGAGAAGGCGCTTCCCCGAGGGTGCAGCTCCTGCGTGAGCGTGCGGCTCAGGCCCGGGGCATCTGTCCCAGAAGGCCCTGGCAGCGCGGCTCTTGCGGTGGCCGGGGGTTGTGCTACGCCGCGCTGGCTGCACCTCCGCGCAGTCTGCTTTCGGATACGGGATGCGGCCCTGGCGTGAGCGCTGAGTTTGAATTCCTTGAGAGCCGGAGCAAATTCAAGCCTAGGCTCTCCTGAACTGTTGTATGAACAGATCGATACCCTGACATTTGTTTAGCTGGTGGGAATCTAGATGGATGGTATTTGGTAACGTACATCGCTTTATCTCTCATTATTTACTTTTCCAGCTAAAACTCCATTTCACCCTGTTTTGCAGGTTTTCAATTACATCTAATTCAAAACAATGGTATTTTAAATAGGATAAATTAACTGATGTTAGTATAAAAGAGAACTCATTTCCTTGCTTGTGTTGTCAGGGCCAGCGGAGCGCTGCTTCTCTGATGGCTCGTGATTCTGTGCAAATACGCTCTGCTGTTACAGCCCAGGCACAGTAAAAATCAGGCTGGGGAAACACACCCCTGGTCCTAAAATAGATGCCATTGACAATATATTACGTTGATTTGTAATTTCACTTTCTCCTTTCTTCGGTGCTTTGAAGGGCTAGAAAAACAAGTATTAATACAAATATTATTATCGTTATATGACATGCAGTTTCACAATGGATTGGATTCACACCCAGGAAAGAGATTTTGTGCACTGTACAGATATAAATATGGCACCAACGCATCAATCTGTATTTATTTCTTATTTTAGAAGGGTTGTTTTTTTTTTCCTTCTCGAACCTGATGGACTAAAGGCTTTTACTTCTTACAGTGAAAGCTGAAAAGCTGAAAATAACATATTAAAAAAAGAAACAGGTTGCTGTTTCTGATATACCATAGTAGCATTTGATCCTTGGGCTACAATAAGTATTGATGAAYGCACTTTACATCTGTTGTTATATTTTTGTGGTATTTAAGGTTATTCCAAGTGTCATTTTTCTTTTGTTAGCTTGTGAGATTTACCACTTACTTTAAAGTTAAAAGGTATTTCTTTGTCAGTTGGAAATTTTGGGAAGCGGTTGATATATTTTCACTATAAGATCAGCCACAACCTTCCTGTGTTTGGGAAAATTCTCGTGCCTGTGGGGAATCCAGTTCTGTCAGTATGACCTGAGCCACTTTTGACCAAAAATAGATAAATAAAATTAACATGAATCTCCTTCATCTGCTGACCTGGTCATGGACTTTCATAATGCAAGACCCATTTGTAGAACTGGAGGAAATGTTTTCAATGGAAATTAAATTGATACTGAAAAATGAATTATAAAATGATTTTAGAATTATGGTTACATTTAATGGGGAAGAAGACGTGTGTACATCTCAAAATGATGCTTCTACTGTCAAATTTCCTGATATTTAAAAGGGAAGAGAGAGAAGACTTGTAAAAACTAAGYGCTATATGATATATTTTTTTCCAATTTCTGCCCTTTTTTCCAAAAGGAATTAATAACAGCCTGGCTAGTTATTCACTGCAGATGTAAAATATTTTATTTCCTGACATTTTTCTGTGTCCCCAGATTTCAGTCCAGATCTGACAAGTGACAGATATTCCATGCCTCATTTGTATATTGGACTCTTTTTTTCTCAGTATTCCATTGTCTTAAAATACAAATATGGAAATCAATATACAGATGCTTTTAACAAAGAGAGCATTGTAAAGTACGTGCTGAATTAGCTTCCCTGGAATCATCTGTCACTTTACTGACAGCCCAGCTTTTAACAGTGATGGCATAATCTAAAGTATTCAGTTTAAAGTTGTGTTAGATTTATAATGTTTTAATTGTCGGAGTGATCTCCTTTGTTAAATTTTAAGTGAGTCAGACCAGATGGTATGAGGAATATATTAATTAAATTAGGTGGTATAATAAAGATACACAAGCCCTTTCCATCTTTAGAAAGGTTGAACATTCCTTTTTTTCTTGTATTTATGTTTAATCATTCCAAATGTCATGAATAATTGCATGCTATTAACAACAGTAAAGAAAAACACCCTGTTCTTTTTGAACTGAAGCTTGCATGGGAGAGGCATTTTTTTTGTTTTTCTTTTGAGTCAGGTACGTTGGCAATTGCTTTGTCCAATAAAGATACTTGCAAACTGGACTTCAATTGGCAGATTAATTTATTTTGTATAGTTCTGTGGAATGCTAATTTTAGATTCCTAGTCAAATAATTAAATCTCATATCTGTGAATGTTTCGGTGGTGGGAGTCTTCTATTTTAAATTTAGTATGTGTTGGAGGCTCATTATAACAAACTTTTGCTTCTGTGGCTGTAAAAACATCCCAGCTGTTGGTATTGATTAGCATCGTCTATCTGTCCTTTACAGCAGGCGGAGGCTGTAGCGCAGTATGGCACAGGCACGTTCTGGGGGATTACACGGCCAAATTGTTTCTGGCTTTTCCTAACTTTGGAGTGTTTGGCTTTGAAATCTTTCTGGCAGGTTTGTGTGTGGGAGGGGGAAGTTTGTATATGTAGTATGCAGGTTGATGTTTTATGTATTACTGTAGTATGATTATGGTGGAAATCTGAATGGAAAGGACAAGTATGAACAAACTTAAAAATGACTTTGTTCTTAGTTGGTGTAAACAATATGCCTAACTTCCAGCGTAGGACTGGTCACCTCAAAGTCATGAGGGTGGTTTTCATCCATAGCATCCTCATGGTTGGCATCTTTAGATCCTTCTGAAAGGATGGGTCTCTATGTACCCTTACTTCTGCAGTACTGAAATATTTGTAAAACGATCGCTGTTCCTCCGGTACCGTGACCCTGGCGTGTTGCAGAGCCGCTCTTTCCCAGCTGCGTTGGTACGGCCAGATTACGGACTGCTCCTTTGCACCAGGAGCAGGGAGCAGGGAGACAAGTGAGCGGATAAGCGGAAAAGGCTCCGTAGTGAGCATGAGAGAGAGAAGTTTGGTGTTAATATTTTCCTTCTTACAGTACACTTCCTTTTTCACAGTTATAACAATGTGATCCTGCCTGTGTCTCTTCTGCGTTGTTAGCAGGCACATCTCTGGGCCTGTGTTGCTGCTTATATATGCTGACATAAAAAATGCATTCGTAAATGGCATGATTCTAAACCAAGTTAAAAACTGGAAGGTCAAGAGGTAAAAATGGAAGTGAGAAAGATGGAACAGAGTGTTTAGTGCGGTGTCTGTGCGCATTTGGCTTTTGTTTATTGGACAAACTAAATGGGCTTGTGTTTGGAAGATAATTTTTTTTTTTCCTCCCAAGAGTCTTATAGCTATTTCAAGACTGGTAACCCCAGTAGGTTACCAATGGTATGTTACCAATAGGTAACATAATGACACCATTTCTGTTCCTACTGACTGAAAACTAATCCTCTGGATATGACAGTTTCCATATTAAGTACCCAACTGCCCAAATGCTATATTTTTATACTTGTACCATGGAGTGTGCTTTTACTGCTTCGCTTAATCAAAAGTAACACATGTATGCAATCCAGAATCATACATTTCTGGTATGATCAATATTATATGAATATCATAAATCTGCCCTCTTAAAAAAAAGGAATGAGACTAGAAAATGGCACAAAAGATACCCATCTTCATTATGGCTTTTAGACTATAATCACCTCGGCCTATTCTAAAACCACAGTATGGATGATGAGCAGTTGAAATCCAATTTGAATTCATAATACCACATTTAATTTACACTACCACCTGTCAATAGGAAATAGACTGAGGCATATATCCTGAGATATCCATAGGGAATGTTCAGTTATAATTAACCTTCCCTTTTCTTTCCTTTTAACTAAATCTTTGTCATTGCAATGGATTGTTTGTGCCTTTGTCCCTTTTTGTAACAATCTCTCTCTGAAAAATAGTTGAATTTTAACTTTATATTTTCTGAGAAATGTAACAGAAGATGTTTCCTCTAATCTTTTCAGTTGTTGACTGTCCATCCTTTTCTTTCCTTTGGTCTGTGCACGCAGTAATTCCACACTCTTCCACGGTAAGAGTGGAATAGCTTTGCCAAATTCTTGAAAGGTCTAAGTAATATCACACACTTTTAGGTCAGAATATCTTGTATCAAATGTGACTGGAGCAGCTCATTTTTTTGAAAGGGGATGTCACAAACAAATGAAATGATGATAAAAGTGGGCACTGGCACAGATTTAACCTAGTCATTATTCTCATTAGACTGTAATTTTGGGTTCCTCTTTAGATGACAGCACATGATGATAGCTGACATCTACTTTAAATTGATATTATCATGCTTAACATGTTCAACTACTATTTTCCAAAAGCTGAAACGGCAAATGCATTTCTTCCAGGATGTTCATGCAAACACCATTCATATTTATCTATCCACAAATGCTGTGGATAATACAGATAGCTGGTACTGAAAATCAGGGAGATAAAATAAGAGTTGCTCTGAATATGAACATTTGAGATCCAGGGGAAAAAGAGCACGCAAAATCAAACGGTTAATGATTTTTCCCCATTCACCTTTATGCTTCCTTCCAGAAGCAGTAAAGTTTATTTCAGGGTTGGCGCATCTAAGAGGATTATACTAGTTTGACAAAGCTTCTGAGTCTTTGAAAATCTTCCTTGAAAAGGCATATTCCACTGATGTTGTGTCACTTAATAACATATGGTTAGGAAATAATGCAGCGTCATCAATAATTTCTTAATCCTTCTGTGATACTCTCCCCTTAACATGAAACTCAAAAAATAATTGTAAATAAAAAACTCCGTATGAAAAATGGCTTTGTTTTTTTCATATAAAATTTGGAAAAGAAAGGTAACCCAAAAGATAAACAAACTATCTTGGCATTGGTTTGAGTTTGTAGGCTCCATCTCAGCCTGTATTCTGAAGCAAACTGCATTTTCCTCCTCTTCGTATTTTCATTTGACACTTAATGTGACTCTTATAAAGGAACATGATTTAGATGCACTAGATTTTTTTTTTCCTTGCTTTCCTTCAAAATCTGTAAATCCTTCTAGTTGAGACTGGCTGTTAAGTTAATCACAGACATTGCTCACTAGTTATTCTTGATCTGAGTTTTGGTATTGTAGCACAAAGTCTGTGCAGTCCTACTGATCTCTGAGAAGGTATAGTTATGACTAGTAAACTTTGATTCTGGTTTTGTGATTTTTTGTTCAACAGCAATTTTTAGTCTGTGAATAGTGTTTATTGGCTAGCAAAGTGATTCTGGTGAGGTCTTGCGGTCTTGAGTGCGTTTTCTCATTACCCTGTGATTCACCTTTATGTGTGAAATGGTGATAATATTTACTCTTGATGGTATATAATATAGAAAGCAATGAGAGAAAGTATTAATGTTGGACTTCTGTATTATTTATGCTGTACATACTAAGGATGTTCTGATATTTTCTGAAATTTTAAAAATTCAAAATGGAAATGAATATGCTACCAAAATATTTG
This sequence comes from Apteryx rowi, assembly GCF_003343035.1. Lineage (NCBI taxonomy): Eukaryota > Metazoa > Chordata > Aves > Apterygiformes > Apterygidae > Apteryx > Apteryx rowi. The sequence continues at coordinate 4,522,187 of NW_020448085.1, read as the reverse complement.
CATCTCAAGATCCTGCTGGGATCCAAAACACCAGAGGAACTGGTTTCTTTTTTCTGTTCTCACTCATCTATTTTGTAGAGCAAAAAGGGAGAAGAAATTGTAGTGGAACTGCATAGAAATGAAGGAAAAGGCAAGCTGCCCGCTGTCCTAAATTGTGGAATTTCTGGCGGTGAACAAATGAATGTTTGACTGGCATTATTTAAGAGAATTTTGAAAACTTTAAAGCTGTTGTCACTGCAGTCTATATAATATAGAATATATAGTCAAAGGCAGTGCATCCTTAAATTTTCCACTGTGAGAAGGCATCCAGATAGTAGGGAATTAAGCCAGTATCATCTTTTTAGGGCAATGATTCTCAATTTGAAAAGTATAGATTGCATTTCTAAGATGTAATAGCTCATCTGCATGCATAGCTGATCTTCTTACATTGAACAAAAGTTATSAAATACTTGTCCAAATTCAATTAATCTCAATTTTGAAAGTCATTTTCACTGAAGTATTCTTTCTGTTCCCAGCTGCTGCCAGTGGTGTTTGAAGGAGAGGAACTATACAGCATCTAGTTTGCTCCCTATTCTTGCAGGTAGCTTTAATCTTTGGAATTGATTGGGTAGCGTTTATCCTCAGATGAATCCCAAATCATCTGTGGGAGTAGCTGAACACATACCCRGGCACTCCTGTGTCTTACTGATCTGCCTTTTCAAAGTTCAAGAAATGTTCATACACTTACTTTGAACCATGTTACAAAAATAAAGGAAAAGATACCTGCTCTTATTTGCTTGCTTTAAATCACAGTAGCCTGAAGCAGCGCTTGTGGTGTTAAGTATTACAGGAAGAGCAGAAACAAAGAAATTCAGAAAAGGAAAATAACGTTTWGAGTGATAAGAAAGGTTTTCTGTTTTACAACTATTTTGCCATAAACATACTTGGCATGAGATTGCAATGTAAATAATGCATCTGCTTTTACCAGCAGCTATTAGAATTTTCCTGTGAAAACTGAGTAATGATGTATTCAGATGCCTACTTACACTCATATGACAAGCATTTAGTTTGTAAGTGGTAATGAAAGTATCCTGTAGGGATAACTATTTGCTTATTAAGGCCAAATTAATAAATTTATTTGTTTTCCTGCTAATCTGTTATCTTTCTGTAATCTTATAAACCTGGAAAGCAGAAAACGTTACAGCTCGCTTTCAGTATGTGATGGGTATAGCTAGAGCAGCTCTTAAAGCAGATCTCTCTTGGCGTGACCCAGAAGGTGTCAGTTATCTCTGTGCACCATTTTGTAACTAATGTACACATAGGGTCTGCTGCTTGCAGAAGAAAGCACAAACAACTTTACTAGATGATCAGTAAGTGCATTTTCCTGCTGACATGCTTTGCTATGGAAGACAGAAAAGGTGCCAGTCTTGTTTAGGATGAGATCAGCAAATCTGTTATGACCAAGAAGTTGATTTTCCTCTGGAACTGCTTTTAGGCTGAAATATCCCATTCATTACGATTAAATAAGAAGTGAATTTCTCTCCTTGCTATCAGTACTATCAAGGATATAACTTACAGAAGTGAGGACAGAGATCTCTGTGAGGATGTAATAGACCTAATGCGTCAAATGTAATAGTGTGAGTGATCTCATACGATTATTTCCAAGGGGTGTTGAGTCCACATGCTATCGGCATTAGTGTGCAGATGCCACAAGAAACCTGAGACTATAATTTCCACATCCAATTCACATAATGGATATGGAAATAGAAGTAATTTCAGATAGTAGATAGATATCCCAAGCCAATAAAATACATATTTAGCTCAATTTCCTCCTCAGCACTGTTACAGAAGGTAAACAGCTGTTCAGATACAGTATAATACTCGCTTACATTGCTCTGGACATTTGCAGTGTTGTATCTTTGAAAGAATTAGTGGTTTTGCAATGCAAAAGAGCTTTCTAACCTTGAAAAAAATACAGGGTTTTATATCCTGTTATGATCTTTTATTTCATTGGATACCAATTTTTTTTTTTCTCAGGAATCTTCATTTTGCCCAAGTATTTTGTTTTGGTTTGTTTTGAACTTTACGCTAGGTGATATCCTAATCCAATTTTCAACAGAAGCACTACTGTAAATGGAAAGAAAGCATCTGACTTCTAGTTCCAAAATGATCGTGTTTATTGAAGCAAATGAGCTTCCGTCTGTATTTTTTAATGTGATTAAAGCGTGTAAAATTTTATTTCATAAGGATGTAAAATCTTCTCTCTGCTTTACTTGTTACTGTTGAGTTCAGTTATGTATCCCTCCAGCATAAGGGAGTGTGTGTGTGTGTCTGTGTGTGTGTGTGTGTGTGTGTAGAGGAATGCTAAAACCTGCCTCTTTTCTGTAAGCTGGGATATGGGGATAATGATGAAGTTCTACAGCTGTGGACAATTTTTTGATGAGTTAATACAGTGATCAGAAGAGGTTTAGCTTACATATATTCTGTAATCTTAAAAGGATTGAAGTTTTCTGCCTATATTTATGACTTTTTCTGCCACCTTCTGTCTCTCTTGGCCAAACATTTTAGATTGTAAGTTGTTTCAGGCAGGTATACTGCATGGCACAGTGAGGTGCAATTTCTGGTCTGTCAGTATTTCCACAGTAAATATAGTTAATGACAGCAGCACAAATGTTGAAAGACTTAAATATGTTCAGAATTAATATACATAATAAACATGATTTGTGTTCTTAGCAAGGTTCTATGATTTCAGAAATACTACATGCATCTTTACAAAAATAAGAAGTATCAGTTTATAACGAGCTAATAAGGCTGAGTTCTTAGTGAGATTGGAATAGTAACTAAAAATATAAATGATAGTTTCCTTTTGAAAATATAAGTCATTTGTAATGATAATGATAGTTTCTTACTTTTAGAATAATTGATATTATTTCCTTTGTAAAGTTGTAATGATTTTGACTTTATGCAATTCCTCTGCATTCACATGCGTTTGATATAGAGGTAGGTACTGCTTTATGTTAGTGATAAGTTGAACATACATACTTGATGAAATCTCTCTGATTAGAAAACTAAAATTTTTCATAGATTTATGAGAAAACCGTAACACTTAAGTTTGCTGACATCTTCAACTTTCTGTGTAAATGCAGAAAGGGATGTGTCATATAAATATAAATGACTAAAAAGCACAGAGTGACATTTGTAACTCTATTTGAAATTCTGCAACTTGTTGCTTTGATTGTTGTTGTCTGACCTGCCAGTTTGTTTCTCATAAAGATGAGAGAATAGAGTATTTTAATGCTTTTTTGAATTTTTGTTTGAAAAACATTAATCAAAAATGAAACTTTTCATGCAACCTGTAATTTCTGATAAAACTTTTGAGTCCAGGATAGAATATTTGTTTAAAATGCAAGAGACAAAAAGAAAGACAAAGATATTACAGCCAGACACTATAGCCATCATCTTATAGGTCTCTTTCTTGCTCACAAATACTCAGTGACTTCTATAAATGGGAACTCAATTCAACAAGCCTACTGTCAAACTGGGAAATTTTCTGAAAAATTCCCTTGTTTAAGTCCATTAGGTGCCTGTCTTGTAACAGTGACTTGAATGTGATTTTCCCAAAGCACTGAGGAGTTTCCTAGACATAGGCCCAGTAGTTGAAACTGYACAGGTCACTCTCTCCCTCTTCTGTATTTTTTAGTGTTTTGTATTCTTTCCTTGCAGAAGAAATTTGAAATGTTGAAACACTGAAATTTTTCAGGGAAAAGAATTTTGATTTTATAGCCATAAATAATTCTGCATTAAACCTTAAGAAATCTGGTTGGGGAAAACAAAAGGTTTTTGTTTTTTAACACGTAAAATGTCTCCGTAGAACAGATTATGACTGAACATTGGAACAAATTGCCCAGAGATGTTGCCCAGAGAAGTTGTGGAGTCTCCATCCGTGGAGATATTCAAAACCCATCTGGACATGGTACTGTGCAACGTGCTCTAGGTGACCCTGCTTAAGCAGGGGGATTGGACTGGATGATCTCCAGAGGTCCCTTCCAACCTCAACAATTCTGTGATTCTGTGGTTCTGTGATTCTCAGCATGTTCTGCTTCCAGAAAGTCTGTGTGAGAGGATATTCTAATGGTATTTCAGAAAGCTGAGTTCCAGAAATCAGTGATGGTTAAGCCTTAAAGGCTTGGAGTTCGGATTTAGTTAGGTTGAAAATTTGTTTGTTTGTTTTTTCCCCTGTATTCCTCAAGTCTGGAGACTTTGAATCAAACTTTAAGGGTTCTGAATTGTTACAATTGGGGAAGAGCAAGTTCAGAAGACTTTTTTTTAGCAGTTTAGTCTAATACTTAGAAATTTTGCTCTACTTTATGTAATTTACACAATTTTCAAAAGTCAGCATAAATCCTCTGTCTAATATTTTTAAAACATAGCTTGGAATTTCACACACAGGGATTTATTTATATCAGGACTTTGAAATTTAGAGCCTTACTTAAAATACTAGGTCAAGAAACAAATCAGCTTTTCTCTCATCCATCTCTGTGGACCAAAGCAAAAGGGAATTACAAATTTCCATCTAATTTTCATAGCTATATATTTTGTATCAAGGAATGGCGTACATTGTATGGCAGTTTTATTATAAACTGTATGAATGATAATAGGACTTAAATCTGTATTGTGCAAAGATAACCTCTACTTGATCACATTAGTATAAATCGCTTCTTAAAACAAACATATTTCAGTTCAAAACAGGTATGACTGCTGACTGTTTTAGGTCCATTGATTGCATAAAGGTATACAAAAATATTTTCATACAGTTCATACTACAGTTCTTTTGTAGAAATGTTCAGGTCATCCTTTTCATATCCTCTGTATGAAATCTGTGTTGTTAATGCTGTGCCAGTTATTTTACTAATGTGAACTGGCATTTTCCATTGCCCGAAAGGAACTTTGCTGAAGAAAGAAATCAAAATTCTTTTTTTAAAGGCTTTAAGTCCTTAGCTCGCAGCCTGGAGGCTAAAAATACAGTATTTTTACCTTTGTGGAATAAAGTCTACCTCATTGCATAAGTAAGTGCACTACTTGATCATATGGGCGTTAAGAATTTTATGGCTTCACCTTAGCTTCTTCATTACTTATAAATCACTGACACTTCATTCTTAAGCAATTAAAACAAGTAACAATTAGCTTATTACCCCCATGATCCACTGTACAATAATTGCACTAGAGAATTCATTTAACATAATAAAATGGAGAACATTAGAAATCATTTTGTGCAGAGCCAGCACTAGTTTGACAATAAGCTTTATAGTGGTGGAGTACCTTATGCTCTAATAAAAACAAATAGATTTTCCATTATTGCAAACCACTGACATAATGCCAGCAGGACAAATGGTGGTTCTAAGTAAAGAGTAAATAATCACACTGACAGAATGTCTCCATTTAAGTTAAAAAAGTAAAACCAAGAAAGTAAAAACAAATTTATTTTCTTTCTTTCTTTCTTTCTTTCTCATCTTCCTGAGGAAGAGAATTGTTTATTAGAGGTACTCAAAGTTATGTTAAATAAGAAAAACTTTCAAAAGTAGGTCTGCAGTACCAACATTTGTGAAATTCATTATGGGTCATCTACATAAACAATAATAATAAATTGAAGGTCATGAAAATGAGAAGTTAGCATTATATCTACGTCTGGTTTCTTCTTCAGTGTATTGCAAAACATGTAGATGAAGTCTTGCTGTATTTCAGCTGAATTAAGACCTGAATCAGAGCCCAGTGAAGTGATTAATATCTTCCTCAGTGGCTTTGGTGAGCAATATCTTCTCCCCTCTTGAATGTGATGATTGTTCAGTATTGTGTCAATGGAAACCATTAGTCAAGCATCTTAACAAATAATGTTAATAGCCCGTAGTGGCTGTCAATTCTACTGACCTCTACCAGCTATGTTCTTATAACTGCTTTTTACCCTGTGAGTTCTAATGCCTTTTATTTCCTCAGATATTACTACAATAGCATTTTTATGTCATTTCAGATGCTTGACTGAAATAAGTTTATCATCTTCATTTCTTTATCAGTTTTTCCTATAATTTTATTTACTACATTTACATAGTAGTCATACAGTGTATTTTATTCCAGAGCTAACACATGCAAATTACTTTTTAGAGGAGGTATATTTAGAGACCTCAGGAACTGGCAATCCATTTTAAAATCCACCAATTTACTCATCCATATCCACATGGGCAGCACAGTTGGAAGCAGAATCCAGAGTCAGGAGATCTGCTTGTGGACCCTTCCCAAAACTTTGTGCCTCTTGGAGTTGATTGCATTGGTAAATGATTGCTTCATCATGAAGGCTGCCTGCTCTGGAGTTTGTGTTCTTATTACAAAGTGCATGGGAACCGTTTCTGTAAACTCCTGCAGGGAAGTAAGACACCCGATGAGACACTGGATGCCCTTTCCTCCTATTCACATGCACCAAGTTGTTTGGGACAGATACAGCTGCTATTTTACTTCCAACAGATACACACAGGGTAATTCACTAAAAAAGGGAAGTGTGCAGAGAAGTATGGAGAGGAAAATCAACTACTAAAGGAGAAGCGTCAGCAGAGTTCAGTGCTTCCTCTGTTGACTAACACGGCGTCAGAGGCTGAGCTGTGATGGTCTGTCGCAGAAGTGCAATCCCAGGTTTTCTCGGGAGGGACAGGCATGTTACGTGGCACCACATCTGGTTAGAATTCCCTCCCATCATCTCTCTCCTGTCCAAAACACACATTTTCAAGTGTTTGTTGTCTGGAAATCTTGTTTTAAGTCTCCCCATTTCTTTCAACTTTGGTTGACACCTGCGCTCTCAAAACAACTAGAATTTTCCTGGGAAGTAGATATTTTTTGAATTTTATTGAATTTTCTATTGAAAAATGGCTTTGAGGGAAAATTTAAATCAATGCTCTACCTGCATTGTCCTAGCATTTGAAATGACATTACACGTGCAGAAGTGAGAATTAAAAGAATTATAAAACTGGAATTAGCTGAAAGTTTGTTGTAAAGTCTGTGTTATAAGAATGTTGTGGAAATGTGTTTTGAATGGTTGCATTCTGAATGTTTTTATCTTGAAGAAAAATACATCAAACAATTACACAATAAGCAAGACATTTAAACTAATTCAGTAATTATTACTGACATCAGGACAAAAGGATGCAAATGCAGAAGTTTAATACTTTATTCCTGTTTGAATCATTGGTTCTGCTTATTAGAGAAAGTAATATAAGTTAGTCGACAATACTGAGAAGTCAAAACCATATTAAAGAGAAGTAATGCCCTTTCCTCTGCCTTCTATTGTTCTGCCTATTTGGAAGAACAAACATTTAACCTCTGGGTTAGCAGTGATAGTAATAGTAAATGGTACATCATAATCTTTCAGAGGAAGCCTGCAAAAGCTATTTAAAAATATGACAAGTAAATAGTACATAATTAGTCAAGTTTTCTGCGTTCACTGACATAAAAAATTAATGAACCTTTCAGTCTGAAGTAAGAGTTGAACAATTATTCTAATGCTTTCTACAGTGTATTAAGAGTAGCTAATATATTTTAAGATATATCATGAAGTTTCCTCCTTGTGTATTAAGATAGTTTTCCAGACTCTGTGCCTTGATTTATGGTATTCCTCAAAAAAATTCATTGTGAGGGTAAGTTACAGCATGTTTTTAAATAGCTTCTGTCTTAAAAAAGTCCAGTGGTAGCACTGTCTCCTCAGGGTGGTAACTGTCATTAAGGCGAGCCCTGACCTGACTTTTCCTGCCTCCTGACCAGGTGTTTGAAGTGCTCAAACATCTCAGTGAGTTGCATGTGATCCCATCTGTCACGTCTCAGAGCGCTGCTCATCAGTAGGCTCTCGATGGAGTTGTATCCTATACCTTGGACTACCTCATCTATTTTGATTTTAGATGAAACACTGATGTTCTTTTCCCTCTAGGCAATGACAGTAATGGGAATTGGTTACCAAACAGTCTTTTGGAACAAAAGTATCTTTTATAGAAAATGTGTCTTAGAAACCATAAGAACATGTTTCCTAGCTTTCATCTAAAACTTATCCTTCTCTGCCCATGGGAAAACTCAATTCTGAAGAACCACAGCCGGACTATCTTTCTTTGTCAGAGTGTCTCCCTGCATAATTTCAGAAAAATAATTCCATCTTTGGTCCAGCCGAAAATAACTTTAACTCCTTAGTTTTCTCCTGCTCTTTCCCCCTTCCATATACACACAGGCCTTTATTTAGTGGCCAACTGAAACTTCAGCTCCTGGAGTTATCAGGAAAAAGACTTATTTAATTCCTTTATTTTGTTTGCTAAAATAGTGATCATTTATTATACTTTCATTTGGCACTTTTCTTCATTCTGTGGATGATAGATTCAGTTTACTGGTAGCTATTGTGTGTGTTTATATATCACTCAAATAGCTGAAAACATCCTCATTACATAGATTATTATGTTTATTATTTTTTAATTATCCAGTTCATCTATTGATAAGTTGTAGGCCTTCTTGTTTATTATTGAGAAGTTATGCAAACCACAAATTATTTTTTAAGTGGTTTGCTTCTATGGCTTTTCATAATTTTCTTCTACATAGACAGAAAATTAAACATAACTTTAGGGAAAATATGCAGGATTAGACCAAATATCCATGTAGTTAAGTATCTATCCAGTACCTGTATCGTCTGTCTGTACCTGTATCTGATGCTCTCTCTCTGACAGTGAGCACTAGCTGACGTTAAGGGAAGAGCATAAGGACAGGGCAAACGTACTTCTTGTACGTTCTCCTAGTCCACCCTCTAGTTCCTGTCCTTTGTTTGCGATTATGATGACACTTTCACCAGAACAGCCTGACAAAGCACTGATCCACTCCTGCATATGATGACTTTGCATGTGCGGTGAAAGAGTAAATTTGGACCAAAGTGCCCAGCTACCTAAAATTTCTGTCCCACAAAAACAATTTCATCTGCTTAAATTTTCTGCTAACCTTGTTATTCTTCAGAGTGTTCCAAATTCATGCCTTCACTAGGAGATGTTTTTACTTGGAGATTTTTTCACCTAAAAAAAAAACTTCTCTAAAGAATTAAGTAATTATTATTTGAGTTACAGGAAATGTCTGAAATGAATTCTTTAGATTGCACTGTACTTTGAACTGTGACATTTCTGCCTTCCAAAACACATCAAGCTTTAATGAACAATTATCTTTTCTCTGAAATACTTCTAGTTTTGGAGTTAACAGGTGTTTACGACTGCCGGCATCTGAATTCTACTGCCAACATTTTCACCAAGTAAGCTTTTTGAAATGTTGCTTTTGTTTCTTCATAGATTTGAAATATCTTAAGACTTTTAGCATCTTTGTGGTTCATTATAGCCATGGAGATTCCAGAAACATATTTATAGTTGGTTTGTTTTATGGTTTTGTGAATAATGTGGATGAGTGAGCAGCATACATAAGGTCCTTGAATTGGCCATTTATTCTGAATGTACATATAACTGCAGTAATCAAACCCACTGATCTTCACTGAACCTTCTCATTTTCCTATTAATATTATAGATTTTAGTAAGAAAATCTTCCTGTTCTTGCATTTGTCTTGCAAAATTGATGACAGTATAATCTGATGAAAACTATTCTAAATACCACCCTGTCTCCATACAGTAATAGATAATTTATGAATAAACACAACAATTTAAAAGCAGGTGCTCATTAGAAACATTTTAAATTATTGTAATAATTTATTGTATATAGTGAAATACATATCTGATACATCCAGTATGACTGGTTAATCCTTCTATGAAAAGTATTTATTGAGAGGCAGATGAGTCATATCATTTCTTGTTTTATGTGTTTTTTATAATAAGATGTCATCAGTCTGTCCTTAAAGGAAAAACAAACAAACAAAAAACATAGCTGGAAGATAGAATTTGATACATTGGAGACAGTTGCTTTACTCTCCGATCTGCTATTTGTTGATAGGTGCTATCCATCCAGGTTTTCATATACATGGCCTTTTTCTCTGTAATTCAAATAAAAACTACTTATTTAGAAAAGTTCCTTGAATTTCCATGGAGGAAAAACAAATTTTCTCTGGAGAGCAAGACAGATTTCACTATATAACCAGGTTTCCAGAGAACGGAAAGCCCGGTAACCTGGTATTGGAGGTTTGCACAAATGGTTATTGGTTAGTGATTTGTTCTGGACCTTTTATGAAGGTAGTATACCCATGTAGCAAATCCTGAACTTTTTTTGTGTATGCAGTGTTTGTCCTCTGCTTTCTCAACCCCTTTGTATTTTTTTCCAAGCTTGGAACTAAAGGTACCTGATTGTTAAGCAGATGTCCTACTTTGGAGAAGACTTGGTCTTTGATATCTTCATTACTGTCTGTTGAGAAGTAGCATAGTAGAACTCTTATTTTCATGTAGAAAATACATGAAAATGCATGTTGGAATGTGATTCAGAGAAATTCAGTATTGATTGTCCAACAATCCATGTACAATCATAATATTAACATTTTAAACTAAAAATCTTGTGAAATTATTTTTCCCCCGGTGAAATACTTTCATATGTTTTTTTTCTTTAACGGCTTTGTCTAAAATTTATGCCTTTGTAGTGTGAGCACATCACGTTTGTAGAATGCTTACCTATTCCCAACCAAACTTAAGAGACAGGAACTTAAAAGATGAAACTCTGATTCCATACCCTCCCATTAGTTGTAGACAGCAATGAGATCTCTCCTTCCCTTTCGCTCAACAATGAACAAACCCAATACTCAGCGTCTCCGTGTACCCCATGTGCTCCAGTCCCCTGACCGTCTTGGTGGCCCTCTGCGGGGCCCCCCCCAGTATTCCAGTACTCATGCCAACGTCTTCTTGTACTGGACACAGTCCTACAGATGCAATCTCCTAGTAGAGAGAATAGAGAGGAATAATCACTTCCCTTGCCCTGATGGTTACACCACAGTGGCACATCGCTGGCTTGTGTTCAACTTGCTGCCCACTAGGATCCCAGGACCTCTCCTGCAAAGCTGCTTTCAGCCCATCGGCCCCAGCCTGTACTGGTGCATGGGGTTATTCCTCCACATATGCAGGACTTCGCGTTTGCCTTTGTTGGACTTCATGAGATTCTTGCCAGCCCGTGTCTGCAGCCTGTCAAAGTCCCTCTGAAGAGCAGCCCTGCCTGCCAGCATACTGACTGCTCCTTCTCCAGCTGGGTACGTTGTGCAGGTTTCCTGGGAGTGCCCTCCATCCTGTTTTACACACTGTTAGTAAGGACATGAAACAGTGTTGGCCCTAGCGCTGATCCCTCAGTGAGACCACGAGTAACTGGCCACCAGCTGGGTTTTGTACTGCTGATCACTACCCTTTGAGCCGAGAKCCCAGCCAATTTTCCACCTATCTTATTATTGTCCACTTACCCAGTCCACATTTCACCAATTTGGCTCTAAGGAGACTTCGGCAGCTTTATCGAAAGCCTGGCTAAAATTACTGTACAACATGCACTGCCCTCCTCTTGACCGTGGTGTTGGTCAGGACTGATTACACCTTAGGTCAACTATCCAGCTTAACTCATCAGTCTGTTCCCTGTCACCCTCAGTCCTATCCATGCCTCCCACACTGGTAGTTTAGCGGCAGCTTGTGGCTCCAAATGCCTGTCTAAACAAAAGTGCAGTAGGATGCTTTTGGATGTTTGGAGACTTCATAGGAAACCCAAGGAGCTGTGCTCAGCTCTTCAGAGACAAAGATAACAGACAAGAAGGATAATTCTGAATAAAGGTTCAGAGCTCTAGCTGAAGTCTGAATACCATCCTGTTGGGCCACTGTGGTACAGGCATGAGAAACCCTCAAAATAAACATGGGGAATTTAAAAGGCCTGTTCAAACAGACGTGGTATGTCTGGAACAGTGCTGGAATTTTTCCTATGATCTTTTCAACTTCCTAAGTAATCTGTCATTTGACCTTAAAGTGTAAGGTTTTTCTACAAATGCTTTTTCAGAATGTTTTTTTCAGGAAAAAAAAACAATGATAACTTGAATTATGCCAGCATATATTACCAGACTTCCAATTCAATTTTTTCTATTCTTTTTAGAAGATTTGCCACTGCACTGATATTCTTGGAGTCCTACATTCACTTTTCCTTAGTTTCATGGTTATGCGCATTATGCACCTGGAATTACTGCCTGGCTCCACATCATTAAGCATTAAGGACAATGAATATTTAAATCATAAAAGCAATGTTTTAAACTTAGACCATACGGTAGTGTAAACTGTAGGATGTTTTTTTAGTATCAGCTCTCTATGCTTCAGCAGTATATAGTTTAGCAAGAATCTAATAATAACAAATGTTATACAAAATTAATGCAATAAAACATTGGAGCAAATTGTCCTGCCTATATACAATTAAGAAGCAGAGGCCTTCAGAATTTTAATGCTGTTGGAGAAGAGGAATTTGTAAGTGGCTTGTTAGCTCTACCTAAAATTGCCTATAAACCTCCTGATTTGTAATATGTACATTAAAAACAACAACAGCTGCACAATTATCCAAAAAGTAACAGAAATAAATAATATAATAAATGATGATAGTGGCAATTATCATATCTGCAATAATTCCTTTTCTTAGGCAGTTATTTTGGTTTCTATTTGTTTACTCTTTAAGGTTACCAAAACGTGGTTTTGTCGTCTGTAGAGCTTTCAGTAAGGACACTGAGCGTTTTCCTATCTGATATTTACCATGGAGGGCCATATACTTGATCAAGGGTTATTAATTTTAGCCATCTCATTTCAAGACAAATTACAAATATGTTCACGGAGGGGGCATATGTTCTTTTATATTTTCTTTATCAAAGAAGATCTCTTATGCATTCTGAATCAGTCATTATGCAGCAAATCAACCAAATCCAGTGCACTTAAATGTCAACATGATCGTAAAGAACAAAACCAAGAGTTAATCCTGAAAAAAAAATCTGTAACTATATATATATAAAAATTTATATATATTTTTATATATATATATAAATATATCTTTGGGAGACTGACTGAGGACATATTTTATATAACAGATTTATAATTCACATTGAGTTTTTGTGATTAGTTTGTGAAGTTCCTTTTAAAATCAGAATTTTTCTCCTGCCTTACCTTACAWTTTGCTATCACATACTGACATTTATGTGCATTGTGTTTAATCCATGCAGAATGCACAAATATGGCTTCACATTTTCCTCTTGGGATTTTTATTTCCTAAGCTTTTATTTAAGAGAAATTTCTTATAAGAGATGTGGCAACTTCTTAAAATCGATCTCTTTATCTGGTCATTCTAAGTTGTCTTGCACATCTTGTCTGTGTCGTGCTTTTCAGAGAAAAGGATTCATAATTTAAGATCATTTTTCTTCTTTTGAGGATTCAGAGAAAGTGCTGCCTTCCTCCCCCCCAATTTTTTACTAATCTGAATGACTTTTGGACATACCAGCTACTGAAACTGGTAACTACCATCTATCYGGCCACCTTGGAACAACACTGACCTTTGCAACAGGTACTAGCAAGCATCATGAGCCCAGCTGACTGACATCAGTTTTCCTGAGAAATACTTAGTATAGGAATAAATACTATAAAAATCATAAGTTGGGTGGCCAGTTTACAAAGCAGAATGAGAAAATTTCTTCTAGTAATCACAGCTAGTTTATATTTCTTCTGCAGATAATTCTTGCAGATTCTAAAAATCTGATGGCATTGTTTATATTGGGAATACTGATGAATAGGTTTATATCACAGAAGTAGGTTTATGAAATAATGAATCGCAGACCACTTTGCAATATACAGTCTTGGAGTCTGTCAGTGACAAGTTTAGTAAAGGACTCCCATAATCAAAGCCTGCAATGAACCCTCTGAGCAGAACTTCTTCCCAGAGGAAAGCTGCATAGTGGGGCAACTAGGGCAAATGTCAACATGTAGATAAGAAATGTTTTGTTTTGTTTTTCCCACAGCAATATCTGAGCAAAAACTTACTAGTAAAAATTATATATTGAATACATAAACAGCTGAAAATGTTTCTGCTCTGTTAAATGTGAGAATTGAACAGTCCAGTATAATTAATCTACATGAATGCACTTCAGCTGAAAACAGTAAATAGTAAGCTGCTTCAGCATCTTTTTCTAATTTTTAAAATGCCCTGTTCATTGTGGAATGTTAGGAAATTAATAAAATTGTTACAAATGGTACTTTGAAGCTGGTAATTTTATTAGGCATGATTTTTGCTGTACCCTAAAAAAAATAAAAATAAAAAAGTTAATAACTCTTTCAAAGACGAAGACCAGTTATGCTTCCTTCCATTTAATGAAGTTGAAATGACAGGCCTTGAAAAACCCTAGCTCTTCCAGTTCAGTACAACACTGAACTGCACTTAGAGCTTCACAAGGTGCAGTAGCCTCATTTGACCAGCATGGAGTTTGTATCATTTAAGGTAGGGGATAGAAGAAAAGGGATGTGATGGAGTAGATTTTGTTTTGGTTTGATTCTTCTCCTCCTTTCTACCATGCGAATGTGTGAATGTAGTGTCATGAAGAGATTGTTCTGCTCAGGACACAAGCAGAGCTTGCTCTTCCTGACCACATAGCATGAACAGAAGTGCTACAGACTGCACTACAAACTTTAACATTGGTGATGTTAAACAAAGTAGAGAGTTTTATGTATGGATACAACCATAGTAAAGCACTTTTACAGCTTCAGATGGTTAAAATCTCTCTACTTTTGTAAATCCTGTTTGATATGATTTGTGTGAAAGATATGGTATAATTTTAAAATTAAAATTTGTGACTTTAAAATACTCTAATTTCCTATGAAAATATGTGGTGAAACAGGAGGCAAGGGATACAGCCAAGAAGCTGGGATGGAAAAGCTCTGAGGACAGGAAGATAATGAATTTCATCATTTCTTTCTCCACGTGCATTGATCAAGTAATTGGAGTCACAACAGCTTATTTTGACACCATAAGAATGTGAATGACAGATTTTCACTTACCCTAAGTGTAAGAACTCTATGAAGCAACAAGATATTGCAAAATTATGCTATAATTTTGCAAAAAAAAAAAAAAAAGTACATTACAACAGTTTAATTTGATAATGTGTATGTGGGTTTGCTCTCGCTTTTATAAATACCATACTGTTTTGATAATTTCCCAGACACAACTGTGTAATAATTGCATGTCTGGTAGGGTTGAAAGCATGAGGCAAATATAATCTAAGCAAGTTTTCCTAGAATAATTGTATACTGTTGTGAGTGATTGGCTTATGTTATGCAAAGTATACAAAACATAGCATGCAGACATCTTTAATTAAATAAAAACATTACCGCACTGACATTGCCCTTTTCCATGAACTTCAGGAGTGCACTTTTATGATTTACTCCACTGTGAACATTTCCTTCTCTCAATAGCCTTGGAACTGGAAGCAGAGGACATTGTGCTGTGCAGAAGCATAACCTGACTCCCGGAGAAGTGTAGCTCTGTCCTCAGCACGCTGTGTCTCTGCTTTGTGTGTGCCTGGCTGTGCTTGCTCTAGATCAGAACTGCTGTGGCCTGTCATGTCCCATGACTCCAGCTGTTAGTTCAGGAAACGCAGTGACGCATGGCTTTGCCCATGCGTGCCAGGACTCAGAGTGCGCTGCCTGGGGTCCGTCCCCATCCCCGGCGCCTGTCCGAGCCRAGGAGAACTGGCTGGCTGAAAATTGTTGCCCCTTAGAGATTTTCAGGAGGGCCAAAGTCAGAATTTGTCTGTACATGAAACTGCCACTTAAACTGAAGTTAAAACTGGTTTAGAACAGCTTGTGCAAAGCTCCTGGGTGGACATTTGTGCAAACTCCTATTCAGGTACTTTATGTTACAGTTATAAGTAGTTTGACTCTGCAAAGCTTAGGAAGGAGCTTGTTTAATTATATGCAAGGTCAGGGCTTTTATACACTTTTGCAGCATTTTTTATGCATCTTATTTGCATCTTTAAAAACATAACCATAAGTTCAATCAACACAAAGTAAACTTTAAACTTAAGTGAATGTCAGGTAAGGGATTTACACAGGTTCAGTTCATCAGTTTTAAATCAGGGCAAATTGTTACCTCAGTGCAACTTTATGCATGGATCAGAGTGAGATTGCTTAGCTGCTCTGTAAAACGTTGTGAATTCAAGACACCATGGACTTGATTCATTGTACTCTTTCAGCTCATGGGACGTGTGTCAAAAGGACTACTGTGAAGGGAGGGAAGAGTTAAGCTCTTTCAGTCCAGTTCTTGGGCAAATCAGTCCTTCAGATTAACTCTTCAGTTTGAGCATTTAAGCAATCTGTGCCTAAAACTGAACTTGCTGACTGTCCCACTGGATGAAGGTAAGTCTATATTCAGATTCTTGATTACATGATCTATGGGGAATGCTAAAAGCAAAATCTGACTTAATTTTAGCAGGAGTCAAAGCACATGCCTGTATGTAGATGGAATGGGTATGCTATTCCTCCAAGTATCCCATCTTCCTCCTATTAAGATCATATGATGACAGCAAGAAAACAGGTTACCCTGTTGCCATAAACGATGGGGTTTGTAGGTATTTTCATTCTGTGCTACTTACAATAGACAATACTGACATACCGAGCCAGGGTGTTTTAAGCTTCAGTGCATACCTTTCGTCCAACTAGCACAAGAACACTTCAGAATAAACTGACTACCTTATTTCTTTCTCAGTAAAATGGGAATTGTGCCACTTCCTTACCTTATCAGAGAATTGTGAGGATAAATTCACTGAAAGTTTTAGGTGCTGAGAAAATTTAATGGAGGAGGTTGTATAAATACCCGGGAAAGAGGCAGTGAAACCAGCCTATTAGGACATGCTTAACCATAGCTTACAGTGGATAATTATCCATTGCTTCACTGCTACTGGGCAATTACATTTCCAGTAAACTAAATTAGTCCATCTGTGGGTTATGTGTCTCTAGGATATTCAGTTAATTACATTACAGTATATTTTTACTCATGTGAAGCAGAAGTACCTAGTGGTTACAAGACTGAATACAAGACTGGAGAGTGAGTTTGGAGGTGTGATATAGATACAACTCATGGTGTAACATCCTCATTCATCACACCATCTTGTCTGCCTCAGCTGAGATGCTGAATGAGATTAGAAACATTCTGTGGATGTTATTATAACTTTGTGATTAACAGAAAGAGAGCTGGGATTGCCTGCTTGTAGATGAATGCTCTGGATTATTTTGTGTGTGTCTGTATCCTAGTTGAGCAATCAGCCAATGATACAGAATTTAATGTAGCAGGAAGAAGTGGGTGCTAAATCCTTACCATTCTGAGGAAGAAAAATAAAATTTAAATTTCTTTGGAATTTAAAAAGTGGGTAGTTAATAACATAGTTGCTTAACCCAAAGTTCAGACTCCTAACATGTTTATTGTGGCTTAAATGTGTATCAATATAGAGGTAATTAAAGCAGTCAGTAGAAAATTTCTGACAAGCTGACATTTTCAAAATAAATAAAGATTCTCCGGATATTTATAACTTTGTGTCAAGGACAATTTATACTCCTTGTCATATTACAATATTTAATTTGTTTCTGTTGTCATACTATATTAGCTTTAAAAGACTTTTAATATTTCAGCAGCTGCTGCATTGCCCCAATTGGTTTTGAAAAAACATTCAATAAGGAGTGTACACAATATGCCAAGCATGTTCTTTGGATTACTCACCACTCACCCCTAAGTGAGGGTCTCACTCGTGCAGGAAGTTAGCTTTTGTAAGTAACGGAACTTTTTTGAGAGAAACTTGGAGGAGCTGAGCAGGAAATCAGCAGCTTGATAGCTGCTATCAAATCTAGCAATCATATCTAGTAATGACCTTACACCCATGGCCCTACATCATGTTAACCTTAGGTGTACCATGCTATTCTGAATGAACTCGTCCTTCTTAGAAAAAGTAAGTTGTCCCCTGAATCACCATGAATCATCCCTGAATCATGATTTTGAAGCAGTAGAGTCTATATACCCACTCTGAAAATAACATATGGTATATTTAGTTTGAAATTCCCATTGGTATTAAGAAATTGGAGGAAGTGATATTGCTATCTCTACCTTGCTTCTAATAAATATTTGTATGAGAGTTGCTCATTTAAAGAGATGCTTCAGGCTCAATTTTTTTTTTTTTAATTATATCTGCCTTGGTCCTCACAGATTTCTTAATTATTTAGAGAGCTCAATTAGAACATACCTAATTTCTGTTCTAAATTGGTTCTCCTTGTGAGGGTTACAAAGTACTCTATTCAACAATAGAAAGGTATAGCATTCCAGGATAAGAATAGGGTAATACATATTACAGGAAAGGTCTGATTATGATAGTATTGCTAAGCCTTCAGGGTTTTTTTTTTTAATCCTTCTCTAATTATCAAAATTCTGCAGCAGGACTGAAAATATGACACCAGCACTTGGATTGATAAATCAGAAATGACACAATTCAGAACAATGCTTTGAACCTGTACCAGAGGTTAAAACTATTAACAGTGAAGTAGCTTACTGAAATTAGACTCTACTTGAAGCAAATTGATGTCATTGATTTGTATGGCCGGCTGTAGTACTCTGGCTTTAGTGAATGTGAGTGTATCTGTGTTAAGCAGAGGGTACTGTCACCTTGATATTTTTTAAAGACTATCCCAGACCATTCCCACTGTTAAATTTCAATTAAACAAATTTTGGTTGGAAAAAATGTATATATGTCTTTTATCTACCCTGAGCTGCTACCAAAACAAACTGGCTTTTCCATACTTGGCATTTATTAATAATATTTTGAATACCACTGCGCTTTTTAAGCTGAGTGTGGTGGAATTCTCATGTGGGATTATTAAATGAGTTGATTTGCATTCTAATGAGAACAAATGTTTGGGATTGCATTGTTAAAATGCTAAAACGGTGTGTGTATAATTATTTTGCAGCTTAGATTCGCAGAACTCATTTCCCCAAACTCTTTTTTTTAAATAACTAAAGAGACAGAGCATACTGACGGCTGGAGGGGAGGTGATTAGGGTAATTTAAACTGTTCACAAATGACTTTGCTACTGAATGAAAGCATTTCTTTGGCTTTGCTCTGCTCCTTTCATTATCTTTAAGCGGCTGCAGTGTTGAGTCCCATAAGAAGTCTCACCAAGCTCTCTTTCCTTGTACAATTTCTCATTTGTATTGATTAATCATTTTGTAATTCCATTCTAGGTTGCCTTGCTCATCTTTAAGGCATGTGCTGCTTTTTCTTTGCTTGTCTGTCCTGTAACGGTTATGTTGTCTCTTCTAATACCTTAGCTTTATCACTGCAAGTCAAGCTTTAAAACATTAATCCCTTCATGCTTTAATTTCATATTCTATTACCAGAATGAATGCAAATACTGTTTCCTTTTTGCTCCTTTTTAATCATCTTCAGTACAGCTTTTGCAAATGGTCCAAGAGTAAAGTAAGCTTTTTATTACAAAGTCAAAGATTTGTTTGGCTACTCTTTTCATATATTTTTTTCCACAACTGTTGCCAAAACAAGAATTGTTTACTGCAAGCTTCTGAGATTTTCTGCTATCTTTCTGTTCCCCATCTCATGCATGGCAAAGCAGCATTGTTTAAAATACTTCTTTCCTAAGAAAAATTGTGTGTTGCTCAGGGCAAATTACCATGAGATACTGCAGGAGGGTTTAAATAAAGCCTTGTCTTTTCCCTGCACTGTATTGTCTTGTCATAAGCAATTGTGGTTGTGAGGTGTGGGTAGGGGCTGCTCTTTAACTTGCTGTGTGAACCACTAGGCACCACTCTGGCATTGCAAACTTATGTAAAATTTATACAGAGAGGTCTTAGGAGCTCCATAGTTAAGCTCAAGTTATACTCTTCAAGCAGGTTTTAAATCCCTGAGATTGACATGAATATTTTACCAAGATCCCATCACAAAATGTGTGCCATTTTCAGTAGGAAGAATGCATGTGAAAATTCCTAGCTAAAAATCATACAGTCTGGCTACAATTCAGACCTTAAGTAATTTATAGCCTTTTCAGTTTTTCTTCTTTTTCAGGTCCTCACCTGTAGTAATTGTGACATTTGCAAGATCCTGATGTGTTCTGGAGTGTAATTCTTGTGTCCGAGACATTTCCATAACATCTGAATGAGTATTCCTGTTACTCATTATCAGAGGCAGCCATTGCCAGAGTGCTTTTCCCAGGGGAGAAGGAAGGAGGTGCATTACAGGGGAAGACACTAAGTGTGGCATCAGAGAGCAAAGGACTGCATATCAGTCCCCATTAATGTTTTTGAAGGACAAAAATATTCCTTCTCCATCTCACTGACTGTTTTTTTTGTTGCTTGTGTACAAGACAGACCTTAGAGTTATGTTAAGTATATTGCAGCAGACTTTTTTCTTGTAGAACTTAGATGTGTTTCCAGTCATCCTCTCTGCAACAAACCTTGGGATCAGTAGCCTATAGGTAATTACCTATAGGTTGGGTAGGGGATTTGGTGGAGCTGAGAAACCTGTGCTTATATTGAGTTAACTCTGTAAAAGCAGAAGGCTCCAGAGCCTCCTTTTCTGGAGACTTGAGATTATAGGAATATACTTCTCCAGCTTTTCTTTATTTTGCTGATGATTCTTTTCCTCTGCCTTCTTAACCCTGGTTATTCTTCTCCTTCCCTCCAGCCAAATTCCTGGCTTCTGTTAATACCTTCCCCACAAACTGTTGTGTCTCATCACACAGCTCCATATCATATGCCCTTCTCGAGTCCTCAGGATTCCTCTTCTCACTCAGCAGCACCAGCCTCCCCATATCTCTCATTTCTGTTCTCCCAGCCTTCACTTTGATGACTATTTTCCCCATTCTTTATCCTATTTTTTGATTGTGATGCTAACTTTCCACAATTCTCCCTAGCATCCCTCAGTCACATCTTCCTTGGTGTATGACTTGTCCTTATATGCAATCAAAAATACACACTAGGGAATAAGACTGACATGTGCAACTCCTCCTTTCTAACACCACAACTTAAATAGCTCCACCAAAGCACAGTTTCTGCTGTTGCGGAGGTCAGGTTTCTTTCAGCATGAATAGTAAAATTCTAAAGAGGATTGAAACAAAATAACATGCATACTACGTCAGTGCAGTTTTATCATCATGGACATTGTAGCCTTCAGAAATATTTTGGTTTTCCCTCCACCAACTTACTCCAACATTTTCAGTCATTTACAGAGCGTATGATCTGTGCCAAAACTTTGTCTTCAAGTTCACAGTTTTTACTTTTACAAAACCAGCCTGCGTGTTTCTATGGAATAAGTGAGAACAATTATGAATGTATCTACTAAGCCATTGAAGATCTAAGTCCATTTTACATATTCTATCGGTAACATCATAAAGCCATTAATCATTATTAAATCATAATGCTCATCAGCACATATTTACAGCTTAATTAAGAACTGTGCTTTCTAAAACTGCTAATTAACTGTCAGAAGCACAAACACCTCTCCACCCACAATCTGTTAAAGCATTGGTTATCGTGACCTTTCAGTCTTTCATATCTTCAAAAACATCCATGAAAATATCACAAGCTCCAGGCTTTCCACAGAGGCTTTTGAGTTCCCATTATGTAACGGCTGGGTAATCCCATTTCAGATGCTCGTGGTTTGTTATATTTATCAACAGTTGGGTTGGCTTTAGCTCCCCAGTGTTGTAGTTTGGGTCGATAGCAGTGTGTAACTTGGGGAAAAAGTCAGGATGGTTTCATCCCATTTATTTTAGCAGTCTCTGCATTAATTATGACTATTCAGAAATGAGTGTTCTCTTATCTTTTCTTCCATTTCATACTCAGTAAAGCAGGAACTGGCAGTCAGTATGCTAATTTTTAATTCATTTCTTACCACAGCAAAATTTAGAAGAGTTCTGTTATCAGCCAGCTCAATAAATACATGAAATTAGTATATCTGGCTGCGTGCTTGCTTTCACTCCTGCTTTAGAGGATCTGTACTGGCCAGGAGCGATGCGTAGCCTGGACGAAGGGCAGCACAGCGTGCGTGCCGAGCTCTCGCCCCGAGGCCGAGCCGGCGGCGCGTGCCACCTCGGGGTCTCTCCTTCGAGGAAGCTGAGCCGCTCCGGCGGTGCGAACCCCCCGCTGGCTGCCTGCCTCTGCGTATCCGCCACGCCATTCACAGGCGGTCACTAGTGCGGTACTACGAAACGCTGGTRCAGCCGCAGAGGAACTCCTCCGGCCGCCCCCACCGAGGTGCCAGGGCTGGGCCGCAGCCGGCCGAGGCGGCTTGCACAGGTGAGGGCCGTCTCTCATCACAGCCAAGCAACGGCTCCTTGGAGCCACCCGCAGCCTTGTGCCTGTGCTGAAAAGCCCTTCAGACCCCCCCGACCAGAGGGGAGCCCTTCCCCCGTGGTGGCCCCTTCTCAGCAGTGAGGCGCAGCTGGGGCAGAGCAGAGCGGGCAGCTAAGGGCGGTGCAGGGCRCGGGATAAAACTTTCCTTGCTCTTCATGGCCCTGTTTTTCGAGCTGGGTCCTAGGCAGAGGGTGGGCTTGTGTTGGTGTGTCCGGGCCCTGAGGTGAGGGGAAGGGGGAGGATGTCCCCAGAGAGGGTCTGTGCGGCGGCTGGCCCCGGGACGCACCTGAGGCGAGGCGTGCTGGAGCAGGCAGCGGGGCCGGGGCGGGGGCCTGCTCCTGCTCCCTGAACGTGGGTGCTTTAAAACACTGCTCTCGGCTGCCTCTTTGGGGACTGGGCTACCAGTCTGTGTGGTACTGGAGTTGTACAGCTGGAAACTGCTGCTAGCAAGTACAAGCTCGCTTCTGCACACTGCTGTTGCCGGGTTTGTGTGTCTTGTTTAAATATCTGTGTCCAGATGTGCTGCTTAGGTGTAGCTGTACAGCTATACCTGTTCCGAATCAGGGGATCATGTTAATTAAGGGGGAGGCTATCGTGCCRAGCACGGTCTGTTTGGTCTCCTGAGCGCATCGCCAGACCCAGACCGGAGCCACGGGAGGTGCCAGGCGCTGCAGCTCCATGCACGCACGTGTGCGTGTCTTATCTTTGAGGAGCCTGAGGTTCTGGAGGTGGCGAGAATATCGCCTCCCAGTTACAGTAAGCAGGGGACTTTTTTTGTAGAAACACTGGCTTTGCAGAAATGCTTTTTGATATTGCCAGAATCTGGACTAATGCCTCTGGAGACAATTCTCTGTTGCCTTTTTTGTGATCTTGTGACTGGAGCTGTAGCAATATTAGCAGTGCTTGTGTTCTTGAAGGGGGGGGGAAAAAATCTTGTGTCCTTGCATTTTCACATTTATGAAACAATGCCACTGCTATCACAGTTACACCTTTAAAAAAAAAACCTGCAAAAAACAAACAAAAAAACCCCCTGAAAACCAAACATGTTATTTGCTTAAACCAAATATTTTATTTGCTGCAGAATGTTGTTTAAATGAGGCTTTCATAAACAGTAGTTTCGAAGGTGATCCTTTCCTTCCCTGCCTTTCCAGAATTTCCTAAAAGCATATGTTGCGTGCAGGTTCTTCCATTTGTCAAGCYGTGCTTCAAAGACCTTCAGTCTGCCCATCTATCATGCTCTGATGGGAAATCTTCCTGTAAACACCTTTGGTTTAGGCTTTAATCATTGTTTTAAATGTATAGGCATGTGTAGAAATTTTGAAAGGCTTAAAATATTTGCTCTTATGCAAGGGTATGGCACAAAGTTCAAGATAAAGCTGTCTCTTCTTATGAAAAATTGTTGATATTTGAATTCTATCTGATTGTTAGCCAGTGTGCAATGTATATATGGGTGGTAAAATATTAAGGGTGACAAATAGCTCTTAAAAACTATCAAGCTTCTACTAAACATTTGTTTTATTTATAGTGTAATTTGCAGAATTATGTTTCCTTTTTATGTCCAAATCTTTCAATGGCTCAAACTTACTTCTAACAAGGAAAAGTGTATTTCCCTTTTGCTCTCTCTGTTTTGACTTTCATTAGAATAGTAATGGAAGGAAGAAAGAATGAAATTATATATTGTGCAACATATATTGTCACTTATATATTTTTGTCTGTTCTCTTAAACAACCCCCCCCCCCCCAAATGGTCATAACAATAGCTTATCCAACTCAGATTGAGACCCACAAGGCAAGGTTTTCAGATCTGTGAACTTGAGAAGGATTTAGTGATATACAGAAAAATGTGCATGTGGTTACTTTATTTTTAACTAGAGTTTAGGCACAGTGATGGACTTACAAAGCTGTGAATTTGAAAAGGCTGAACAGGAGTCAAGTAACATAGGTATACAGATAGTGTATGGGGTGAAAGTTATCCCCTTCTTTCCTGGAGAAGAGCAGGAACATCTTGTCCATTTGCCTGATGGACTGTACTGATGGCATGTCCTTCTGTTTTGCTTACATCTTTGCTACAACCTCCCACCCTGCTTTAAAGTGAAGGAGTAAGAGAGGCATCTTCACCAGAATACATAATGTCTCAACCTGTATAGTGTAAAATACGTCACAATGCAACTTGGTAAAAGTTCTTGAAATTCAGCATTGGATCATATTTGTATGAAAAACATAATGCTTCTAGATTACTTAAACATAAGCCTCCCAGGTGTGTGTTTTTTTTTTTTTTTTAAGGAAACACAAAACTTCACTTTCTTTTTTTAATAGAAATTTAAAAAATTGTGAGACATTGTGTCTTCTCCATTTAGAAACAAAACATATAATTCAGCTGTTTTCTTACTGTAAGATTTAGTGTTAATAGACAGATTGTTGATCTTTCAAATGTTGGAATCCTGTACATCAGTCGAGAATAAATATAAATTCCTTAATGTTTATAAAGATGCTGGAAACTGCAAAGCATTATTTATCTGAACAGAAAGTAACTTTAATACACAGCTGCATATTCTTTATTTAGGCATCTTAATTTTACTGGGCAAGGGGAGCATTTAATAGCTATGTTCATTCAATGCAGAAGTATTTAGTGACACAACTTTCTTTTAATAGGAGCTAGGATAGGACCACTTAAATATCAAAGGTATCATTCCAGTCATACTGTACTTGTGTAATATTTAGTATCAAGTCTGATTCTGTGCTCTCTGATGAGGTTCATACTTCTATTTGAATGGAAGTCTTCTAGAAAAGGCTTTTTACACATGCTTCATAAAACAAGTCTTGAACTTAATGAGACACTGGAGAAAGTATGGACTTCATTTGGAAGTATCTACTGCAGACATCACTTGAAGCCTAAAATCTTATTTAGACCCAATCTTTCAGGGTGATATCTATTAATCAAATTAAGTTGAAAGATCTTTTATCTGCCTTGGATTTCAGCTTGTTAGGTCTCTTTTCAGCATCAGTTCACTTATGACCCTTCTGAAGGGTTTGTTAGCATGCATAGCAAATACTGATGCTACTAATGGTTATAAAAGTATTCTTTATTTTTATGAAGAACAGTTCAAGACTATCTTCTCCACTGTCATGAAATTGTATATTATGTGAGCTGAGTATTGAAGCTAAATTAGAAAATAGTCTCTGACAATATTCAGATCCCTAGAATTATGATATTTCATGGCCAATTTGGCCATGGAATACTTCATAAAAGGATTACTTCATAAAAATCTTAAGTAATTCTCTAGCATCCTAGCTGAAAGCACTTTTTGCAAATATCAAGTAATGCTCTGTAGACAACAGTAACTAACTGATACTGTTTCCTTTCCACGAGTGGGGTGACAGAAGTGGTAGGAAACAAAACACCTTTTTTCATGGCTGGAAGTGCAATGACTGCACCAGGAATTGCTGTGATTTCCTAGCAAGCTGACAGCTTGGGAACTCTTGAATCCTGTTTGAAGAGCAGACTGTGCTCCTGCAACTGGAAATTTGGTCAGGATGTAAAATTTATGCTGATCAGTAAACACAGCTTAGAACATACTCTTTTATGCTTTTTTTTAAGAAGGAAAAAAAACAACAACCCTTTTTGGGCGATGACAGTACTCAATAGCAAGGTCCATATTATCAGGTAGTGCTGGCTAATAAGAGCAAACATCCAGGGCGAAACAGATGGTGTCTAGGACTTCACATCCGGACGACACACATTTTTGCGGAGGCTGTGTTCTGTCCTAATTCTAGTCTTGTTTTATAGATGGCATGCTCACTTGCAATAGGGGTGAATTAGGTGCAATTCTGGAGCACATCTTCCAGCTTCCTTTCAGATGAAAGGAATCTAGCTTGTGCACTCTGTCCCCTTATTGTGCTTTGGTTCATATAATACAGCAGTCCTAATTGTGAGATTTGCTTGAAAAAATACACTTCTGACCCAAAATAAAGTGCTGGTATAGGCACACCCAGACCTTCTTATACAACACCAGTTTTGCAAGTCTGTCTGTTACACCTTCTAATTGCCTTTCATTATGAGGAACATGGCTCATTGCATTTAGACCCAGAATCATGAGCAGGTTTGTTTGGGGTGGAAAGAGCTCAGTTTTGTCATTAAAAATTAATTTGATTAGGTATGTGGAATCATAACACAAAGGTTATAGAGAAGGTGCTCTGTGTTAAACTAAACATGAATAAATCCCAGCATCATTTTCAAGCTACCTGCAGCGAGCGTATGCCCCATGCTTGAACACTGGCAGGTTGGAGGTGTGTTGCTCAGCAGAAGCTACAGCCTGTCAGAGTAGATAGACTGCCCCAAATCTCTTCCACAGATGTAATGAGACAAGCTGATCTAAAATTCAGCTTTGTCAGTAAGTATAAGATGGTATTTTTTTTATTCGCCATGTTTAAATGTAGAATAGCTAGCATTACTAATTTAAACTCAGAATGGAACATAAACCGAACCAATGTTTAAACAAAATGTTAGTTATCTTAATGAACTGTTGGTTAGAAATAGCCAATAGGACTAGAGAACTTTAGAAAAATGTTTCACATGCAGATGTGTTTTTAAGAGAAAATGGAAAAAATGATTAAGAAAATCCACAGTAGCACTGATGCATTCTTTTTCAAACTGTAGGTAGTATAACTCTCTCAGCATCTTGCGATATGTGTAAATATATTGATAGTCTCATGAGCACCCATCAAAATGGAATCATTCCTGTCATTTTAATTCCCCACTCCTGACTGCAAAAATGCAAAGATACCTCTTGGGTTGTGTTGTTTCTGTCTTCCCTCCCATTCCTTTTGAGGAAAAGTGTCACTTTCTCAGCTCAGAATGCCCCAGTTGCTGGCACTAAATGCCTGTTCCTCTGGATGACTGAAATTTCTACATCCTGCTGTTATCTCCTGAATTGCGTGTTACTACTTAAGTCATCATGAATCACAGTCTCTTGTGAAGAGAGTAACAGGACCTTAATTTAAGAATTATGTGATATGATAATATATTAAAGACAAACTTTGTAGTATGATAAAAGAACTGCAGAAGTATGCTAAATTTTTAAACTGTAAAAGGAGAGGGGGTAGACAGGAAGTTAGAAATAGAAAAATTTATATTGTACGTAGCATAGAGTAGTAGAGAGTGTTTGTGGCAGAGTACGCCTTTTACAGGTTTTGACAAGACCTTGGATGTTGATGATATGTAGCACTGTTTCAGTCCTGTTCTCTCCTGAAATTTAGCAATTAATGTATAAAATTATGTAATTTATGTAATTTCCTGATGATTAGCTTGATGATTGAGAGGTTTTTTTTATATGTACAGTATATTAAATCAAATCTTTTCCTTTCTGTGGCCTTAAGGAATCTCCACCTAAGTTCAGTGTATACAAAGAACAAATGCAAAGCTGCGTTAGKGTGGAGATATCACAACGTGTTGTTGCACTCCAGAAGACAATCACATTGATCATCATCCAGTCATTATGACCAAATCATAATCGTTGATCATAGCATAGTCATTTGTCCATAATGGTTGTTATGAACAAAAAGGAAGCATACTTTATATGTAAAGACAAGACTATATTGTTAGTATATTGAAAACTTAACAGTCAAATCAAAGAATTAGTGCTATTCCAGTTTTAAATCTTACAGGAAAAGAAAAGGAAAAAAAATGAATACTGCTATACAGAAGAGGTCTCAATAATACACTTGAAATTGTTATACACCACACACTTCCTAGTGTGCGTCCTTTTTCCTGGTGGTGTGTTTGCCCTCCCACTGCCTCTGGGTCCTGAGGCCGATGGCTTCAGTTTGGTGGCTGTGTGGTGGAGAACAGGCCACCAAGTCATCAGCATCGGGAGTCCTTCCCTGAGAAGAAAATGAAGTTCACGGCTTCTTCCTCACTGTACATCCTCTTTGTAAGTTTGCTAACAGACCCTTACACCTTGTTCTTTCTTCATTGGTCTGCGACTCCATCTTACATGTGATTTTACTAACATATATTGCCTTTTACATGTGCTATATACTATTTCTTTGTTCTCTTTGTTACCTCTGTAACCATTTTTGTCCAGTTTTGCATTTAAGTGACCACTGATGAATTGTTTCACCACTGGCAAGTTTATAGGCTTGGGGTCTCCAGTGCCAAGCCCGTGTCCTGTCTCTTACTGAATGCTTGTACTCCACAGCATCCTGCATCTCCACTTCCCGCATCCTTGGCTATCAAACCAGGCCTGCTTTTCTCTGCACTACATCGTTATGCTAGTTGTGAGTATCTCATTCTACATAGGTTAACTACTACTTACTATTATCTGTATAAAAAATTTGGCTGTACCATACAAAGATAACCACAAGTTAAACAAATTGGCCATAGCCATCTGGTCATTAGAAAATGTCTGTTACAGCTAAACTAAGCAAAAGCAAAGCTCCAGGCAGGTCAAGAAAAGTGCATCCTGAGGCCTTGCAAACTCGGCACAAAACCTACGGCCTGTTACTAGCAACGGCAATACCATATTAGTAGTCTACAGAGCTACTGTATCTGTGTGAGACTGTGCAATAGGGAAGAATGGGAAACCAAATAACTAAAGGGTAAATTAGGAATGTTAAGGAAAAATTTTCTTGGACTTGTTTGGCAAGTAACTCTAACTCTGTTAAATAAATTTTACCAAAAGTTATAGATTGTAGTTGTCTTCAGAGAGTTTAAAAATCATGTTGCCTTTGACACGGAAGTGAGTAAATATCATTCGCTAGTTTTGTTTCCCCTATAGCTAGGAGAACATGATTTAGGCTTTGTCATCATTTGTGACTACGGGTAGAGTGGCTTGTTAGAGGGGCTGTGTGGCCCAGGAGCTCTTAACCCGCGAGTTAGGACTGGTAATTTCTGCTGTCTTATCCTGGAGCTGGGCCATGTGCTTCGTGATATGAGGAGGATGAACTTGCRGGTCGGATAGGAGGCGAGACTTGTGTCACCTGAGTTCACCTCCCACTTGGCTGATCCTTTTGGGTAGAGCTGGGTGAATGCAATGATCAGTGTTTCTAGACATTCTCCCAGATGAAGCCTGGTGATTGTCTCTGGCTTTCATTGTGCTTATTGCTCTCATTCTTTACAGTTTTCAGTATCTTCCATCTCTTCAGTGGCTGCTTACTCTTGGGCATTCATCCAATCCCCAAGTCGATAACAAGTGTCCCATTAACTTCAGAGACTCTTTGGAGGCATATGTGTAATCATAACTGCATAAAAAGAGATTATGCACACTTCCTGCTGAGTGATGTTCTCTATCATTTTATCTGGATGAAATTTGAAAGTTATTTAACTTATTATCCCTGCCTTTTCCGTGTCAGAATGAATGTGGAGTTTTAGCTTTTACTTAAACAGGAAGGGACAATTATTACAACTTCTCTTTGTCAATACACATCTATACAGGGCAATGAAGGAACTTGTACCAAGCTGGTAAAATACTAGCCTTTAATATTTTTTTTTCTTGATGGTAAGAAGAAATAAATGGAGAAAAAAGAGAAACAAATTACAGGCTTTGTTTTTCTAAGGCCTAAATTTCATTTTTGTTAGTTCTGAACACCGTATTTTTCTGAATATGCATCACATTCATTTTGGATTATTTAATTTAACTTCTTTCCAGATGAACTAGCTTTATTAAATGCTTGCCATGGATGAGCAAACAAAGTTTGTGCAGACTATAAATATCTATGATTAGTCTCATACAGTATTTTGTAATCTAAGGTATAACAATTATGTAAAATATTTCTATACAAGCTCAGTAAGCTGCTGCAGGGGGTGGGAGGGGCAGGAGAAAAAACAATTTAAAATCCATTAGTGAAACAGAGCTAGAACATCGACTACCCATAAATTTGCAGTCAAACCCCAGAACATGCCCCACCTAAGGGATGAACTTCAAGAACTCATCAAAACATCAAATTATAAGTGCAGGCAGTTTAAGTTATTAATAGTTTCACTCTCTGTTCATTGATGCTTTGTAAGCTGTTGTAGCTCCAGTCCTCTTGAGCAAAAGTAGTGTCCAATTTTGCTCTCTTAAGTGTAAAAGCAAGTTCCTTGGCTTGCGCTGGGAGTGTTTATTTGGTTATGGAATATTTTATTGGTTTGCCATTTAAAGCAATGGGCATGTAATGATTTTCCACAAAGCTGTCTTGCATTCTAAGAAGTGAATAATGGCAAAGAGCCATTTGTAGTCTGTGAGGCAATTTGCTACTTATGATTTTGTTGGCTTGTGAGATCTGTAATCAATTGCGTCATCCTTGTAAAGTAATAGGTTTCTTTTGTTTATTAAATGTCCTTATTTTTTATTTATGCAGCCCTCCTAAAGGATTTATCTTCCTTCCTAAAGGATTTATCTTCAACTCCCAAATTACATTCTAGTGAATTACATCCTTCTTGGCCATTGTGAATTTGTGTTATACTTTGACAATACACCCTTAATTATTAAGCAAAAAACAAAACAAAAAAACCACACACTGTAAATTTGGCCCAGTAGCTTGTTGAATTTATTCATGTTCTAATGGTGTACCTCTATTCCTACTGAAAGTTCAAGACTTCTGTTGACATGTCTACTGACCTAAACTGATGAAGTCCAATGCCAGTCCCATGTATAATAAATAGCTCATTACCAGTGAGAATGCTGACAGGAAAACAAAATCTCCTCTCATTTTCAGTATTCTAACTGGTGCATTTTGTTTCTTGCTCTTTGGTCATGTGTTGCCCAGACTAAATTAAGTGTCTTATATTGGCATATTTCAGATAAGTTGACCTGCTGTGGTTTGCTTGAGGATTCTTTAAATGTTCAGAGGCTTGCCTTTAATCTCAAGTGTCTCCAAAAGTCTTAAATATAATTTTTTACAAAGCTTTTTCATGTGCATATTTAATGTATATGCAATTAAGCCCTAAATTATTGCTTGGCCGTTAACTCGAATTTAAACTGACAATTATTCATCAGTCTGTTACATCATACACTGATGCAGCAACTCTGATGCATTTTAGGGTTTGTTTACACAGTTTTCTTAGTTCACTCAAGTAATGAGCAGTTCACTTTTGTGCTGAAGTGGCTTGATGCTGTAATTGGTGATTTGTTTGTTTGCTTTACTGTAACTGATATTTTTCCATAGTGTAAATTAAAGCCAGGTTGACAGCAGGCTTACTTAGACACGCAGTGAACTTTCCTGCAGAGTAAGAGTGGGGGCTTGCTTGTCTCAGGGCAAGTGTGCAACAGCTGCTGTGTCCTTTGGCTCGCATCATTTGAGGGATGCTTTGCTGCCTAATCTAGTACACCAACCTGGTACCTGTACACCTTAACAATTCAGGTGGTCTTGGAGGTTAAAACTTGGCATATAGCCAAGGTGCAAATACATGTTTTAGGTCTCTGTGTACTTGCATGATATCTGAATAGTTAGAAAAATGCTGCATTGTGAATTAGTTGATATGGCCAGACAGAATTCACAAAAAGTCAAGTGTAGGCAGGTGACCTTAGTCAAATTGGCTTTGCGCAAAGGTGGGAGTTTATTTGTGAAAAATATTGATCAGTAGCAAAGCACGTACTTTTGTTGTAAAGCCTCTGGGATACTTGCCAGAGCTCTCTGACAGCTGTGGGTGACTGTTTTTTGTATTACTGCTCTTACGTTTCAGGAATGAAATAATGTTAAAAGTTTTTGTAATTAATGAAATCAGAACAAAACTTTTACATAATGCACGTGATGAACTTCATGGACCAGAGTAAGCAAAACTATAATTTCTGGGTGTAAACATTGGCCTTACTTTAGTTGGGAAGAGGGGGATCTGAGAGTTATGTTACTCTAATCCCTTGAGATCTGGGTTTTAGTATCAAGTATACGACTAACATGTATATCTACAGTACTTTGTTTTCTCATATAACTTGTAGGAGTACCTAGTAGGCAATATTTAATTAAAAGTATGAGTTCATGCAAACAGAACCCAGCTCTGGTAAAAGTAAACAAGAATTTCTAACTACGCTTCAAAGAACATAACAAACAGAAAACACATGGGGTGCTTTGGTGGAAAAATAGGAAGTCAGCGATGTGAATGAGTAACTTAAAAAATTAAGGTTCTCGTATTAGGACTGAAATTTCTGAAATACAAGATTAACAGAAGACTTAAGCAACAGGACAATTCTTAATTACAGTTTGCTTTTTTTCCATGGATTTTAATCCCAGAATGAGGTGTTGTGGTGTTATGCTATGTTTATGATGGTTCTAAGGATATCTGTCTAAATTACTTAATAGGTTTATCTATTTAGGTTATTAAGCTAAATGTGCATTGATTTGCTTTAGTTGTTGGTAACAAATACAATTTTCACAGAGGATAATTAGTCACAGATCATGAAATGAAAACACAGAATGAGATATTTACTTTCCTGAAGGAATGTGCAAGAATAAAAATACTAAAAAGTGATATCTGTTTTTTCCTGCAGATACCTTCTAATAAAGCTTCACAAACTGAGTAGGTGAGGTTTGAACATTGATATTGGTTCTTGCTTATCATTCACAAAGGACGAGGACTGATTTGTAGAAAGGTGTGCAAAATCACCAGGTAGATCAATCAGAATTTTCCAGTTACTTGTTAGATTTAGTAGAAAATATTTATCTTTATTTTTAGTGTGCTGGCTTCTGTGAAATTGAGGGAATACTGTCTGCTCTTAGGGGACTGCCTTTGACAGATCTCCATGTAGCTCCATTCCGTAGATCTTCAGGTTACTGAAAATGAATTCAGTTGAATTTGAAGCAATCAGCTACCGGAACCAATTATGGTATCAGTATAGCTTTCAGAAGAGGCTTCAAGATGCGATCTAACTGCTGGAGACTGTCATTGATATAAATTAATTCATTGGGGTTTAAGTTAAAAGGAATATGTGTTCAAAGGAAGCTAGTATGGTGACTAAGGATGGGAGGTTGAGTAGGTGTTTCTTGAAGCTCATTATATTGGTCGTGTGGAATCTTACGTGGTGTCCCATATGCAACCCTAAATGAGGGAATCATTTCTGAGGACTGTGATATGTCCCCAGTTTCCGATAGCTTGCTATTGCCAGGCAAGCTTGCCCAAGAGCTTATAAGTGTCTGCAGCAGTGGCAGCCAATTTAAATCGCATGGTAAGAGGAGGAACGCTTAGATATACTGGTGTTGGTCATGTCACTTCACAGATAAGGTAGCACATCTGTGTTCGTAGCGGACAGTGAATCTTACTATTTAAAAGTCTGAGGGTGAAGCTGCAAACTTTAATCTTGTTGTGAGTTTTCCAAGACAAAAGACATTGACAGAGTGATGATAGACAGATAGATAAACCAGTGAGACTTCATCTCTTTAAGAAGAACTTCAGTACAAAGGTCTACATTAGGTTTTGAATAACTTTAGGGATACCATTTACTACTTTGTATGGTAGGAAAGCTCCCTCCAGTATCTCCAAGTACTTGGAGGACAACTTAGTGAACGCTTGTTGCTTGCATTTTGCAGCATTATAATTCAGCACAGTAAAAGATCTTTTCTGTTTTGATACAGTCTAGATCCAAGTGACTGATCTGGAGATGAAATACTCTGCTCTGGGCCATCCAGTTTGCCCTCTTCTTTCAGCTCTCTGCAAGAGAGACAGGTCCTTCTGCCCTCTCTTCCCCCTGTAGTTGTAAATATTGACAAAATGTACCTTGCTTAAGTGAATTAACGTGTCATGAATGACTGTAAAACTGAACTAAGGACTGAAGGGGTTTTGGAGTTTCTTTCAACAGGAACTGTGATAAAACCCAAACAAACAAAAATCAGCCTATTGGAAAGTCTACCAAGTCCTAAAGGGACAGTTAGCAGAGTCAGAAGTTTATAGTTAAGAAAGTTCAATTTAAGAAAGTTCAACATGTACTGTAACATTGATTCTTTGTGTAGAGACTGAATTTTTAGTATCTTTCCTCTAAGTGCTGGKTTTTTTTAAGGTGATATGTAGACTTTTTACAGACTGCATTTCAAGAGCTTTAAGTTCATTGAATAGTGTTGAACTGGCAAACCGTAAAGTTAAACACCTACCAATAGGTTGGTGTTTGTGCAGTTAAACAGCATGCCTGAATTTCCCACTTGATCCATTGTAGTCCTGAGTCTTACACAGTCTGAAAGCTTCTCAATTTGATTTAAATGATTGATGTTGATGATTTTATTTTGAGATGTTCTTATCTGGGATTTTTATCTAGATATTGAAGTGAATGTTGCAAAGATTACAACAGCTGTATTGATTACTTTGTTTTATGTATTTGTGGGCTTGTTTTTTTGGTTGTTTTGTTTTGTTTGTTTGTTTGTTTTTAATCCAAGACTTGAACGTGCTTCTGAAGCTCTAATTAACATTTGTTCTGACCATGTGGAACTGGCTTTTCGATTAAGGGAATGTAATTTGCAGGTGTGAGAGTAGACTCGCAAGCTGGGTATGATTCAAGGCTTAGATTTTTTTTTTTTGTTTGAGAATTAATTACAATAAATGTTCACTGAGGAAAATCTTTTAAGATTGTCTTAAGATTACATTGATGTAACACCTCCATATTTATAATATTCTTAACAATCTGTAGCTACAATGCTAGATCACTTCTGTTTTTAAATCCATGAACTAAGAGGCTGTTTAAAAATACAATATAAAGTGAACTATATGTGTCTTTAAAACAACACTGGACAAAATCACCATCACTTATTACCTAACACTGAATGGTGCTAAACATAACCAACAGTGGTTCTACAAAAACAATAACACTATCAGTCTCAAAGAAAGAAAGGGGGGCAAATGGCATATTTTTCATACTCTGAGACAGTCATCCATTTCCAGGCATTTTGTCTAAGATTAAAGTTTTGGGGGTTTTTTGTCCTTTGATTTTTTTTTTTTTATTTTAATTTTTATTTTTTAAACCAAGTGATTAAAACCCCACCCAACTGTGTATTTGACTATTCCACTACAATTCAAAATCATTACTTCTGCACTTTTCAGACCAACTTTAGCCAAATGATCTTTTAATAATTTTGACCCTGTGGATACTGTAATCCATATACGTCTGTGAATTTGTATAGATACATTTCTTGCACAATTTCCTGTCACTGTTTATTAATGGAGGAACTATACTTGGAGCCGAGTAACTACAGGCCATTCCTAGAAGGATTTTCTATGATTAGAAAGGGTAGGAATTAATTCCAAATGCCTTTTTGTAAAGCAATAATAGAAACCTCTTGAACTTTGAAAGTTTTGCTAGTGTTTTAGGTACACTAGCTGTCATGGGGATAAGTCCTTCTCTTCAGCCTTACCTCTGTGTTGTACCCTGTGCAGCTGTGGCAAGCAAGTGCTACTGTGTCAGACCAAAATATCAGAAGCGTGGATATAAATGGGAGCAGTGACTTCAGGTGGCAGCTGTCTGCAAGACTCAAGCTCTCTCTGAGGGTGAGATGGACAGGCTCAAGTGTTCTTAGACAAGGGGAACCAGAACCAAAGTGAGTCTCTTCTTTCTTCCCCAAGCTCCACTATGCATCAGTGGTTTTCATATACATGTTTTCCATGGATCAAGACCAGTCTCATCCAAAGGAATACTTCCCTCTTTTCTGGTCTGAACCAGCCTGTTCTGGCTTGTTGAAATGGGTGCTGGTCCACTCCATCCTCTGCAGATGGTTATTACCTATTTGCAGGCTGAGTCATCTTTTTCCTTCAAATACTTGCAGAAGGGGTACCATTATCTTAGTTTTACTATTTTGCTTGCAAAATATTTTGTTTCTTGCCATACACCAAGCAGTCTTGTGGTATGTTTGGGTGCAAGGCAAACAGGATATTTTTTGTTTCTCCTTTAAGTCAAACAGGCTTGTGATATATCTACATACAAGGCAAACAGACCTTCATTCTACAAAAGGAATTGTGTGAGAGAGGTTTCAACCAGGACATATAGCATATTGCCTTTATTATGGGCAGTGTTTACCATATGCCAGCCACATACTTGTGAAGTTGTGCTTTTAGAAGAATCATTATGAAGGACTTGAAGGACAGCAATCTAAATCTACTGATGTTACAGCTAGTGACATGCTAGGTGCATAAAAATGCTGCTGTGCAGCACGCGTATTTCA
The DNA here is from genome assembly GCF_003343035.1 of Apteryx rowi. Classification (NCBI taxonomy): domain Eukaryota; kingdom Metazoa; phylum Chordata; class Aves; order Apterygiformes; family Apterygidae; genus Apteryx; species Apteryx rowi. Next base: position 4,485,726 of record NW_020448085.1, on the reverse strand, counting down.
GGCATGAGAAGAATCTTCATTCCAGTCCTGCATAAACATGAGAACTGATATGGACTCTTTAAAAGCAAAGACACTGATCATTTGCATATGCATATGTTTAACCTGAAACAAACTGGGGAGATAATTAAATGGCTGATGTAGTTTAATTTTAGGAATGAGAATTTTATCTTTGTATACCTAACTAATGCATTCAGCAAAATTGTTTCCGGTCCCAAAAACATAGTGCCCCTCTCCAAACCTTTCTTGCCCATCATTCTAACCCTGTAATTGCATTCTTTGATCTCATCACTCAGTGAGGCTGCTGCCCTGTGGGACAATCTTGTGTAATCAGGTAATTAAAGACACAGTTCCCTTCCCTTTTTTATGTGGTTTATTAAGGCTGCTCTGAAATGCCTAACCCAATTCCTTGTTCCCCATGCCACACATCTTTGACACTGTGGCAAATAAGTTTTCAATTTTTTTTTCTTTTTCTTTCCCTAGTACTACTTCATTTTTCAGCAGAAGGATTTAAACCTTCTATAGTATATCAAGGTACTCTAATGTGTAGAGGCTAGAGAAAACTGGTGTCTTTGTCTTGTACCACATCAAAGATATGTAATACATGATCTAATAGCTGCAAAGGCAGTACCACTCTATGAACCGGGGAAAATTTTTAACAGATGCTTTGAGAGACAATGTGAGGAAATCTGAGATTCCAGTAAGTAATAGACTCTGCCAGGCCCCATAAATTGTGTAGCCCTATTTAGCAATAAAGTGCTAGGAGTACAAAATTGTTGTCAGTAATAAATGGAGTGCAAGCGAACATGGAACTTGCAGATCCCCCTGTTCCCCAAACAGTGCGCATGATTTTACTCAAGGAATATCTTCACTGGGAAAATGTTGGGGGAGGCAAAACTTGTCTGTGACCTGGCTGCCATCAGCGTCCCTTGGGTCCCTCGCTCCAAGAGAGGGAAGCAGAACAAGGGCAGTATCATTAGTGTGCTGTATTTTGAATGCTGACCAACATAAGTTTTACTCTGCAAAATGCATTTGGAAACAAGTGAATTTCACATATTTTTGTGACCCAGCAAGAGGGAGCACAAAAGGCCTCTGCTAAATCTCAGAGGACTGTTACAGGTAATGAAAATGCTCTTAAAGAATTGTAATAACTTCTTGTAGGGGAAACTGTTAGGCAGGATAGAAATGTATAATGCACCCCCATAAATGGACCGAGAGAGGTCCAAATACGTAATTTACCATAGCAGAGTCAGTAGCCAGACTCCTGTTTGATACAGTACAATGTTCAGTTCATGGAACTGAGATTTTGGAGCACTGGACCAATTTATATTGGGGAAAACCATGTCTCATACCCAGAGTGTTACACAGCTAAACAACAAAGAATGAGCCAATGTTAGAAAGCTAGATTTCTGCAGTGGGAATAGGGAGTGGATGGAGCATCTATGGCATTCATCTCAGGAAAGTACACAATTGCAATACACTGCACCAGATCACTATCCATCAGCAAGTGGCAGTATTTTTTGCCAGGTGCCAAACCTAGGATATTCTTATACTTGAGATTAGAAGCTGTTTTTCACCCCTCATAAATATAGCCTTCATTTGCATTATCATCTAGTTCTCTAAATGTCATTTTTTAAATACGAATTTATTAAATGTCAGTTGAGCAGGGTAATTTGAATAGTTATTTTCTCCTACTATTATTCTGTTGCCACTATCCTATTATTAAGGACACTTTAACTGTTGATTGCTTATATTACTGATTGGAACCTTTGTTTGTCTATGTTAAAAACAAGATTTTTTTTTTTTTTTGTGGCCTGATTCCTCCTTTAGAAGCCAATACAGACAATAGAATATAATTGCAAAATCATAGTGCCATTTCCACTTTAGTGAGAGGTATTTTGTCTTATATTGAAGATATTTCCTTCCTTATTTCCACCTCAAGCTGGATCTTAGCATCCTTGTGATTTCTCTCCACTGTCTCTCATCAGAAGATTTCCAAAAAAGACTTAATTAATTGAAGCTACAATTGTCACTATCAAATTATCAATCTTGTGCAAAATGTGATTCTCTAATTAATGTTGTAGCATATGTGCATTAATCTGTCTGCTACTTCTGCTCCGTAATGAGACAGATACTTACAATGCTTTCTTAAGAAATAATAATAAACTGACTGGCTATGCATGACACTATCAGCTAATAAATAAAATAGCAGTAGCTTTTATAATCCCCCATGCTTCAAATCTTGTATCTTTAACATTTTTACTAATCATATATTTAGAGCCAAATACTGGGGATTGAATATGTATCAGAAACTTGCCAATTAGTCATCTTTGAGTAAACAGGCAAGTCAATCAATATCATTTGAAAGTCTCCTTAAAAAAGCAGTAGTAATAAAGCAGGATACTCTGTGAATTCACAAACAGCAAAGTGCGACTTGCAATGTTCTTTTATAGTGACATCTAGTGGTATATGATTCTTTTGACTAAATGGAAGATACAAATGTGCTAAAACACTTCAAGAATAAAATGTTGCATGAAAATTAAAGAACGAACTTTCTGATGATAGAAGATGGTGTAGCTGTACTAATCTTAGAGCTCTGCATTACTTTACAGCTGATCTGTCTTGGAAATCCTTAGTAAAAGAGTACTTGTGTGTTGTGTGTGTTACACACAAATCATGCGTGTATGTTCACTCATAATATTTCTCATCTGTTTTTTCATTAAATATAAGACAGTAACAGCACTCCTTGCCACCTGAGGCAAAAGGCATACTATTTTTGAAAGAATAATAATGGTAGAAGTGTATATATGCTAAGTGCCTCTCATTTGAGCGAACAGAATTAAATGAAGCTGTAGCAAACAAAAGAAGTACTTCCCTTCATCTCCTCACAGTCACTGCAATGCTTTGCTGCCCTATTCAGGCTTGATTATTTTTAAATCCAAAAAAATGGTGCATTGCTTTAAAAAAGGATAAATACTTATGAAGGGATAAGCTGATTGCAACGTCCTAATTCCTGCCAGCTAAAGGCCCCAGGTCACATCAGTGAGGGTATTTTTAACTGTGGTGTTATGTGAGGATTGGGTTTTGGCAATCAGCATGATTTTCAGGAGTTTGTTTAGCTTGGGTTTTTGTGGGTGGAGATCTGATCAGGAAGAAACAGTCACTCAAGTAAGTATGACACACGTTCAAGAGTCTGACCTTGCCGGGAAAACAGCTTCTTCTAAACAACGTAGCCTACGAGTTGGCAGCCCTTGGATGAGGGAACTGTCCACAACATATGGTGGTACTACAGTGCTGAGACATGGCCCAAAACAACAGAAAGAAGTGACCCATTTTGCATCTGTTTAGCAGGATTGTTCTGTAGCTGTGTACAAAAGGAGGCTACAGCTTTCCAGCCTTCCTTTCCAGCCTTCCTTTCCAGCCTTCCTTTCCAGCCATTCATAAATTGCCCTCTCAGCAGACGATGTGGTAGTAGCTCCCTTTTCAGCAGAAAAAAACCAGCGTGTTGAGAAATTCCCCCAGTTCAGCATCTATTATATATAAAAGTAGCCTCATGACAAATACAGTAAACATATTTAAAACCAATGCCAAGATGAGAGAAGGAGGCTTTTAACACATACTGGTTGCAGCACGTTAGCCACCTGATCAAGCTTTTTGGCCTTGTTTCTGAAAAGAAGGAGCCATTCATTTGGCCCCAGAAATGCTGTTTGCATGTGCACATATCAAGTACCTTACTTTGGTGACATTTGTGGGCTTTCTCTAAGAGTCTGTCTGTGGTCAGGTCTACATCTGACCAGACTCAGGAGTTTGTAAATAATGTTTACAAGAGGCACCAGGTACGATATACCAACAGATAGCATGAAGGGGAAGGGCTACAGACCATTTTTTATAGGCATGGTCAATGGAAGCTATGTATCTGTCCAGGCTTTTATTATTCAATGTGAATAAATAAAAATATGAAATCAGTACCAGTGTTTTCTCTGCATATGGTATTATCTGTCATCAGTGTGCATTGGCTGTCTCTAGCTATTTTGTGCTGCATTCACTGACCATGAAAAACAAAACAAAACAGAGCGTCACAGTCTGAAATATTTTTTGGCTTGTCAATATTCTACACTTAGACTGTCTGGCTGTTTCACCTCTCCCCTAGGTTACTAAAGCAATAAAAATGCAARAACAGGAATGGCAAGTAAATCAAATTCCATTGAAAAAGGTCACTTTCTTTCACTGAATGTACTTAACAGCAGAATTTTTTGTTCCTCTTAAGGTACCATTTGGAGCTGGAGACCTGCTTCAGATTTTAATGAGAGCTTTAGAAATGAATTAATTCCTACAGTGGATTTAAAGCAAACAACTTAATGTTAGGAAGACTATAGGTGCCCAGAATGAAATTCAGATATGGCTGTGCATGAAGACTTCCGTATGATCTGCATATAAGGGATATCATACTATTTTAAGAATTGCCTTTTTTGGAAAGATCCTTTTGTTTTTCCCGCCTCTTATGATTTTTCTGGTGTGCTGAAAGCTGACACATGTTTCTACATGCAGATTTGAAGAAGTAGGAGCACACATTAGAAAAAACAGGTTCCCTTCTGTCCCCACAAAAAAAAACAAATACTTTTCTAGAAAATCAGGTGTRTGCTTGGATCTCTTTTCTAGTATTAATCAGTATTGATTGGGCTTGCTGTTCCCCAAACTTTGTTTTTCTGAATGAAAGCACTCTAGATGAAGAGACAATATTCCCCATTAGCAAAGTTTTCTTGCTTATCCAAGACAAGTTTTTCAACTATCCTTAAATTTAGAAATATTAATCCAATGTGCCTAGAATTGTTTAGAATTTGTTTTACATGTCACTGACAGTTTTATTAATTGCTTCTGTGTTTCTAGCCACTGAAATATGGTTTCTTATTGCCTATAGTTTGGCAGAACAGTGTTAAGGAAAGATATGATTTCGAGAGCTACAACTGACAGAAAATCTAAATGGAGATTAAGGCTGGTGGAAAGAAACCCTAAACCAAGTATACGTTACATCTAAAGGATACAGAAAGTTACAGACTAGGTGGAAGTGGATATGGAGATTGGAAAGAGAAATTTCATTCAAAATATTTCATTTTTGTACTTTCAGTTTCTGAGAAATTTTGCTTTCTTGCCCTCCTTGTTCTGTGTGCTTAATGTTGTGCTCTTTTTGATATAGCTCCCATGTTCTCTGGTTACTTTAAAGGATATAGTTAAGCAAAACTATAGTTGCGGACACACAGACTTAACTGGTATTCTGGGGTTTTGGCGTGGACGTCAATTGTGAGGGGGAGAGGGGGAGACTTGAGCAATATTTGTGAATTAGTTTCCTTTATCTTGGGACAAATATTGATATCCTTAAGTCTGCACTATGAGGTCTCTGAGATTTGGTCTGTTGGTGAAAACAGAAACTTAGTCTCTTAGAAGATGTGCTTGGACAATTTCTGTTAAAAAGTAAATATGTGTGTATTTGGGAAAAGTCCGTGAGAGAATTTCATCTTCCCATTTTCTGAATAGCTTTAATTATTTTTCAAAATTAATCATTTTCTCCTGCTACACATGCCTGAAATAGAGATCCTGTCTTTGAGCCTTGTCCTGTGTAGTACTGAGCTTCATTAATGATTGAGTTCACGATTAGTTTCTCAGGTATAATGATGAAGGTGAAGTATATTTCCTTTAAACAGGAAAGTGAAGCAGAATTTCTTCTAAACAGAAAAAATATTTTTAAATGGCTATGACTTATGTGAGTAATTCTCAACGCGTGAACAGAAACATTTCCACACACAGCCAAATGGGAGTTAAGGAGAATGTGTGTAAATTGGTCCACAGGCTCACAAAAGTTGAGTGGTGGTCAAGACTAATGACTCATTAACATGTGTTGCTAAGGCTTGTTTCTCTGGAGCTATGCACTGATAAACAAGCTTGTCTCAGATTTTCTATGAGGCCTGAAAACATAACATAAATCTTAAGAATCATAGTCTGCTGGGTTTTGACTTATACACATTCACAGCTGGACTCCAGTAGATATCAAAGTATCCCAGCTGCTCGGCAGAGCCACCAAACACCATCTCTCCATACAGGACTCCTTTGAAAAACGTAGAGGGAAGGGAAGGGAAAAGAAACCAAGGCCTAACTTGACRTGCTAGAAATGTAAAGTAAAAGAGGTGGAGAAAAAGCAATGTAGTTCTAGTAACTGTGAAGTCTATGGGAATTGCATGTTTGATTCCAAAAGCACAGCTGTGCTTTAGGAGTCTGGGTTACCAGCAACTCATTAAAGTAATATACAAATATTGACTGCATTTGAGAGCAACAGCTGTGAAGTCACACTTGTAAATTAAAAAAAAGTAAATTTGTGCTCTAAGGCTTAAGCAGTAAGTATCATTGAAAGAGACATTTTAACCAAAATATAGTTTTTGCTGCTTTTGATATTTAAACCACTTGGTATTTGTTTTATCAGTCTCATTGATCTTTAGAAGAAATGGTACTTACAATGCTATTTTCAGAAAGGATCAAGGCACAGGACAGGAAATTGTCAGTTGTAGGTTCACTTCTAGTTCTGCCATTAATTACAATTCCATAGCCTGTTAGGATAGGTCTGCACAGCTGTCCAAGATAGATAAAACTTGGATAGACATACTAGAACTAGTTTTAATCTAGTTAGCTAGAGTAAAGGTAGTTGAATAGCACAGAACTTAGTGTAGGCTATGGAGATGCACAGGAAATTGAGTAAATACTGCATAGCTTACCCAAACTGCAGATCATACTGCTGTGATTCCACTGCTGTCGATGCCCRAGCTGGGTTAGAGCTACCTGAGATGTGTGTATGCTATCTTTTACTAAATCAGTAGTAATTTTTCCTGTTTGCCCTAGTTCTCTGTCTGTAAAATTGGGAGATAGTTGTTCACGTAGTTTGTAAGATTTTTTGTGTTTTCTGGAATTCTTATATTGTTTGAGGGTATCTCAATAGAACTTTAATAATGTCTGTGGATACATTTTGATGTCAGAAATTATGTTTGGTTGTCTTTCAAACTTAGTGCACAATTCCTAACATTGTTGGTAATAAATCAAATCCATAGCTGATGCACTGGTTGCTCAGATGCTTATGGTTGTTCAAATTTTAATTAAATACTTTATTGTCAGACAGGCAATGTTAAGGCTACTGATTTACTTTGTTCTCTGTTTTCAGCTACTTTTACCTCCAAGGCCTTGTTCTGTGTTTCAGTGTCTGAATGTTTACTTACCTTAGAAAAGTGTAAAGTACTTGCATGTCTTTCAATTGTACCCTCAGCAGAACAGCAGCAGGCAAATCAATAGGGAGTCATTCTGTCCGACACTTCAAGAAGCAATATTGAACAATTTATCTTCTTCCTTTGTCCAGTGATATAGAAATAGGTGGTATCAAAAATAAAAGGTAATGTATTTTCACATTCAGGAATTCACTGACATTTTTTTCATGATAAATATGTGATATAATGGAACAAATTCTGCTTTGGTAACATTTGTGCAAATCTACTAAAATTAACTAATTGCAATATGTTGTTTGCTTTCACATACGTTTTGCATCTTGACAACAGCTGATACTGTTTTAAAAAGTGTAAGGCTTCCTTTTGAAATGTGAAGTGATAGCACAGTGAATTTGTGTGTTTGTGCKCTAACGTTTGCTAAATACAAAAGCTTACCATTAAAATGATTGGGTTAAAAATAATACATGTGTACTGTAATAGCACATTCTGTTTCCTCAGGGTCAGATTCTTCTACTTCTCCACCTCATAGAACTTTTGAATTGAATTTTAGAAGTTCTTTTTTAAAAGTATCTCTGCATGAACTAACTGAGGCTCCTTCTGATTCCCACTCTTCATTTGAGTATGAAGCAAAGATAGGACTGATGTCAATGACAAACTCTTGCCACCAGATTGTTAGTTTATTTTAAAGATGTAAACAGCTGTGGTTGAAGCTTTTGTAGGGTCATCTCTCTCCCCTTCATAAAAAATTACTAACTTTAAGAATCTCACAGTATAAATTACTAGCTTAGGATGTTATGATGTTCCTGAAGTGGAGCTGCCTAAAAAGGTCATAGGCTCATTTTTGTAATTTTTAATTAGCATTATCCAAGCATTTGAAATACAGTGTTAATAGTTTTAACACATTTAGTGATAACTTTCTAAATAAACAGCTATGGGAAGAGAAAGGACCCATTGGTCCTTTCAAAAAATATGTTTAAAGCCACTCTGTTCCTGATTATCAAGGTAACCTAAATCATATTTTTTCAGTATTATAAAATTCTTAAATAAGGGTATGTTTTTAAATAGACAATTGAGCATGAAATTGTAATATTTAAAATAGGAATTCTCAGGAAAAGGTCTAAACACAGAGATAGATAGATAAGCCAAAATCTAGGTTGGTATGAAATATTTTGGTGTTTCAAGTACTTAGCTAGATATTATTGCTGTTTGCTCGGTTGTGGTTTTGGGTGTTTTCCTTTGATTACATTATTTTTTTAAATGAATCAGTGGATGTTGTCTACCTAGACTTCAGCAAGGCTTTTGACACTGTCTCCCATAACATCCTCATAGACAAGCTCAGGAAGTGTGGGCTGGATCACAGAATCACAGAATCACAGAATCGCTGAGGTTGGAAGGGACCTCTGGAGATCATCTAGTCCAACCCCCCTGCTCAAGCAGGGTCACCTACA
>NW_020448085.1:4449749-4474577 GCF_003343035.1 Apteryx rowi | reverse complement strand
CAGACACTTCCATCTGAACATGAGGAAAAACTTTTTCACTGTGAGGGTGACAGAGCACTGGAACAGGTTGCCCAGAGAGGTGGTGGAGTCTCCTTCTCTGGAGATATTCAAAACGTGCCTGGATGCAATCCTGTGCAATGTGCTGTAGGTGACCCTGCTTGAGCAGGGGGGTTGGACTAGATGATCTCCAGAGGTCCCTTCCAACCTCAGCGATTCTGTGATTCTGTGATTCTGTGATTCTGTGAATCCCATGTGTAAGGATTTCTTGTTTCCCACAGATGCCAGTGAATAAGGTTTTTCCCTTGGGGAGTAAGAGATTGGTTCTTCCATAGCTGTGGAAGCTATAGCAGTGGGTAATGCAAGGTGGTGGATAGCATGCAGTGCTCTCCAGTTAGCACTGAGAGATTTCTGGGTACCTAGGCGGCATCTTGATACATGCTGAAAGGTGAAGAAATTATTCAAGTTAGGGTTAAGAAGCATAGGGAGACTCTGAGGTTTTGTACCTTCTTTCAGAGCAAGAGGCATGGCTTCCTGCCTAAAAATTGTTTGTATGTTTTCTCTCAGTGAATTAGCTGTTGCTGCAAAGACCTCCGATGTTAGTGGATGGCCCTCTGCCTGTGCAATGCCATGTGTTTTTTACTAATGGTCTTCAGTTTGTCCCGGGGTGTTTGTGGACTGTCATGTATTGTCAGCATCCAGAGGGCCCTTCTAGACAACGGGAATCTATTCCTGAGGAAGAAGTAATGCCAGCAATGAATGTGAAGGACTCGATTTCCGAATTTCCCTTTCCAGCCCATGTTCCCAAATTCACCCTTCTTCTTCACATATTCACATCCTGAACTGTAAATATTAATCTTAGTTTCTGAAATTAGTTGGTAAAACATACTTTCCTAACAACTCTAGATGAGTGTTCACGTCTCTGCTTTTTATGTTATCTTCCTTAATTAAAAGAAAGCATATTAAGCTATGCACACTTAACTAGAGTAAACTATTCCGATGTATTGATAAATCATGCTGAATATACATCTAAAGAGAAGCATGGCATTTCACTTGTATTTCCATATGCCTTGGTGCACTGATTTTCATTTCCATGTCTTTAGCATATGTCTTGGTCCCATTTTTTTCCTTGCATTTTATTTTTTGATAACACATTAACAAGCTTTTTTTCTTAGAGGAGGGGGGAAAAGCATTAAGAAAAACAGATTTTAGCTGCTTACAAGGCAATCTGAAAGCTTGCTTGTCATTCTCTAAGGGTTCCTTGAGCTAGCTAGAAGTCTCTTTACTAAAGTGTTTACATTTTTTGCTTTACTTTGTCTAGTCTATCTATCTGTAGTCTTAATGATTCAAGAAGGTGCAGTATAGGAGTGAAACATCCTAAGGTCAAGAATGATATAGAATGTTGTATAAATAACGTCATGCTTTCTGAATAGACAAGAGCAATAAAGCGATATTTTAGAATAGATCTCTCCTTACTTTTGAGCTATAAGGACAAGGAAAGACGCTTCTGTGGCCTAGCTATCAGCTGGATTCCTCTGTACATTTTCTGCAGTATTGCCTGATTCTTATTCTCTGACTTTGGCTTTTTGCTTTCTTATCTACACAAAAGTGATGAATCTGTGTGAAATAAATAAATAATACACAGGAGCTTAGCTACTTAACTGCATGTTTTCCTGGACTACTTACCAAAGCAAACAGTTTGCAATATTTTCAGGACTGTACTACTTTGAGGAATAGTAGCTCTTAATATGAATGGATACTTGGTCCAAGGTTTTTCGGTTGACAGTACTATGGCATTCATAATAAATCCTTCTCAAGTATATAGTGATACAAAAATGGCAGCCTTTTACTTGCCAAATCCCCTGTGTTTATTTAGAAGCTCAAATATTTTCTAAGGCACTCCAGTATAAATTAGACCGTCTCCAGATGTTTTGGTACAGTGAATGGTGAGGTTCAAATTCACTTTTAATGAACCRTATTTTAATGTCACTCTCTCCTGTCTACTTAAATGACAAAGAGCTCGTCTGACTTTGTAATGAATCCCACGACTGTAACATTTATTGAGCCTCTGTCTTCACACTGTGCTGGTCCTTGATAACAGTAGGTTGGCAGCCTAAGGTTTATTACCAAAGCTACAGAACTTGAAGAAATGACATCCARTGCAGCAGGAGGGGCTGGAATTTCTACCGAGGAGAACCGTAGCTGTAGGCGGGAGATGGGTGAAAGGGCCTTAAAAATGATAAAGGAGGGCATGGCAATACATAAGGAAGGATCAAGCAGAGAAACTAATCATAAATGAACTGTGCAGTGTCTGATTTGACAGTAATCAAGTCTGATTAGACTGTATACGTGCTTCTTGGTAGTGTGCAAAAGACCAATATGGATGATCAAGAAAGCATATAAATCAATCAGCTTTGAGAAAGGCATACGGAAATGAAATGAAGACTGTTCGAGTAACTTTGCTACATAAAAAAGTCTAATATATGTAAGGAATAAGAACACAATAGAAGAGAGTGCAGGGTACACTGAGATGTACATAAAAAGATAAATGCTGTCAGTACTTTGTCTGCGTAGCAACATGTGCTATGTAAGAGAAAGAGACAGCTTGGAAGTAAGTCATAAAAACATGGGATGTATAGAGTGAAGACTGACAAATTAGCCAGTGAAGCTGAATCTAGCTCGTATTTTCAAAGGAAATGCCAAACCAAAAATCAATACCATTATATCTTCTGGAAAGAAGGAGGCATGGGAGCAGGCTAATCAATGGTTACTGTTTATGAAAGATTTGAAGAAAGAATTAGGAAGTTGTGCATCTAGCCTTGTGTTTAATAGTGAGGGAGATACTGAAAGTAGATGCTAATTGAGGAACTTATCTGAAAAGAAAAAGAAGTAAGATATACTTTTTCTTTCCATTGTGCTTTGTCTTCTCTTAATTATAAAAGACATTTAACTCTTTCCCCTTTCCTCTAGTGACATTTTTAGCAAGATCATTAGCTCAGCTGTTCCAAGTGGTGCAAATAATCATGGTCCTGACTGTCAAAGAGTCCCCTTAGAGCATCTTAGAGTGGTAGGTATTTGGCTTCTGGGGTTCTTTTTTGTATTGTTCTGTTTTTTAAGTGTTTTGCTCCTCCCCCATTTGGATACTGGACTCTAATTTCTCACTGTGATGTTCTCAATCCAAAAGAATTTGGATTTCTTTTTGAGATTTAATGTTTGAGGCCTGTGCAGTGACAGGTCTTTAGTGACAGTGGTGTTGGACAGTTTTGTCAAAGCACGTTCCATTTGATGCATCAAGCAGAACATGAAACAGTAGCACCCATGAAAGCAGGCAAACCATTTGTCCCATTTGGCATCTCTCTTGAAAGCTGCATTGATTGCGATGTCCTAACTGAGCATTTGCAGCAACTTCTCTGCACAAATGTACCACCAGATATCTCAGGAACTTATTTTCTCTCTCAAGTCCCACAGGACCTGACTTTTATCAGATTTATCTTTACTTTGTCCATGTGTACAGTAAATGTTACAAATGTAGTGGGAACATCTATGCTGGCTGTGGCTGGTTAAAGCCTCTTTGATTCTCCTTAACTGGATGTTGCTGGATCATTTACAGAGAAATCCTTTGAAGTATAAAAGTGAAGATTTTAAATAAACTGTGGAAATATTGTTATGCTTCTGCTGCTTGGTAAATCTCAGGCAACAGTTAAGAGCAAAATCTTTGTAGCTTTTAGTCATCTAAAAACATCTGAGAATATAAACTGACTTGAACTTCGGAGTCTTACCGAAAAACTTAGCTATCCAGGGAAACTTCTGTCCAGTTTGAGACAAACTTTGCCATCCACTGCAACRTGAACTTCTCTGGGGATTCCTATCTGATGCCTTACTTGTTATGAGTGGTGTCAAATTAGGGTGCATTTCCTACACAGAGTACTGGATATTCTAACATGTGACCTTAGAGTAGCCATTAGGATTTAAACTGAACTGCAAGAAGGTAAGAGGGTTTAACCTTCCCCGCAGTGGTTTGTGTGGTTATGACTCTGCACAGACCATTACTCGTTCCGATGGAGTCTCCAGCTGCCAGCAGACTTACCGGCGAAGTCTAAGCAGGCCTGCACTTTGAGGACTGGAAGTTGGCACATTCAGGCCTGCAAGCAGAGTTGGTGTGGGATCAAGTTCTCCTCCATATGAGAAGCATGGAAAGCGGTTTATTATGTGGCTGTGATCCTTGTGAAATTTGGATGCTGCACAGAAGATGCCTTTGTCAGTTGGAGAAGTCCTGTAAAGGCATCATGCATCTTCTTGGAGTGAAGTGACACATCCCAAAGTCTGCTTTTAATTTCCTCAATGGGAAAGGTCAGTAGCATCGTATTGGACATGGGTTTTGGACTGACTGCCAGAAATACAGTCCAGAGTACAGAACGACATGTGGCTACCCAAGAATGTCCTTCAAGGACAGGCTGTAGATACATTTCATGTTCAGCTAATGAGTTTGTATTTTTAGGTGCAGTTGAAGAATTGAGTTGAAGAATGGTAAAAATATCATTCCCCAGAACCTCTGTGTCCATTGCGGGGGAGAAAAATTGTATTCTAGGTAAAGGGTGTGTACAGCAGCAGCTGTACTTTAGAAAACTTCTTAAACAGTAGTGTGATAGCATGGGAAAAAAGTGTCCATTGTATGTAGGCTTGATTAGCTGTTTGTACATCCAGTGAAGTTGACTTTCCCATATATACTATGGCACTGTCATCCTTAAATACAATGGACTTGAATGACATGAATGATAAAAACTTCAGTATGTCAAGGCCCTTTGGGTAGAATGGTGAATCCAAATCTCCCTGCATTTTTTGCCTACTATCTTCTGCTTTTTCACTTAAGTTGTTTTCTGGCTAGTCTTATCCTTCTGTAGCATTATTTGTGCTAATCAAATTACAGTTCTGGTTACCTTTGGAATACTTTTGTCCATCTGAGAGTTGAAGGGCTAGGTGCCTCTGATAATCTTTTAAATGTAGTAGATGTTGCAGTTCCACTGCACCTAGACTCCCTAGTTTATAGTGAGGAAGACCTTTAAAAAAAAAAAAAAAGTCCATATTGGAGAAAACATGATCTTACACAGAATTTATATATTATGCTGAGCTTTATTATCCAATGAATATCTGTTTCCTAGATGTTACAGCTGCTACTCAGCAGGAGTGGTTTGGAATCTATGCAGCCATAGTTCTTATTTCAAAATCATATTCCCCTGAACTCCTCATCCTGCTTGAATCTCTTTCTACTTTATAATAATACTTACAAGGCTCCACACCAATTCTGTAGTCAAACCTAAAATGGAGGACAGAATTTTCTGAAGGGCAACATCCTATTCGCAGTGTTTATTGTTACCTAGGACATAAAGTTCAGATAACAAAATTAGAAAGCACCTGAAAAGATTTGGTATGAAAGGGGATCTTTAAAGAGCACTTATCTCCTGCCTAGTAAATACCACTTTGCCCATACTCATATCTTTAGATGCCTGAATGTGTGTATATGTACATATATATATATATATACACACATAAATATATGTGTGTGTATATGTGTATGTTTTTAAATAAATATTCATATTAAATTAGAAAGGGTTGAAACAGGAAAAAAATAAGAAAACCTCAATCCTGTATCTCACCTTTGATTGCTGTTTGCATGGGCACATATGCTTGCAAATGTTCTGAGGTAGAAAATAATAAATGGTGATTAAGTTTTGAACAGTAACATCCTAGAGGATGCAGAACATCTACAACCCCTTAGAAATCTATCTCCTGGTTGCAGAAGCCTAAAGGAAATAGATCTTTTGAAATAGCTTTTGTTGTACCCTCTGTTTATTACCTACCTTGTAATTACTTTTATTAAATTTTGTATCCAGAATTCAGTTCTCTATTCAGTAAATGCTAGTATTAGTCAGATTTCTCAGATCGTATAAATATTGATTTACTCTGACTGATAATAGAATCTGTTTCTCCAAGGTATGTGAAAATACACAGTTGAAGATTTTATTCAGTAAGCTTCTGCTTGAGCACTTTATGTGTGAGTGTATGTATGTATGTGAAATGTTATACATGATGAGTGAACCAGGGATGCCTTAGCAGTGAAAGTGGTTATTTTATTTCAATACTTAATGTCTTCTAGTGTATCCTGTGTACTAGCCTCAGTAAATATGTCATGCTGAATGCAAACTCCCCAGCTATATTCAATTGAATAAACAAAAGTTGAGTAAATAAGGCTATGAAAAACAGCAGTCTGTTTTGTTCTTGGAATGTCCTGGTGTATTCATTAAATGAATACAAAAGCTAAAAATGTCATTCTATTGTTGTAGGGGAAAAATAAACCTACAAAAGGATACTGTGCTCAGTGTACTGTAGACCTTTCACATTTCAGTTAACCTTGGAGATTGTATTGGAGGGCTGTACTCTTTAGCTTCTATACCCGCATAAGTTAAAGGAAGTGAAAAAGGACTACTATAAATTTATATTGTTTTTTCTGTCATGCTGTACTTGTATTTTCACACGATTTAATGCAAGGTCTTCTCCTTCAATGGAGAGCTCCATTTGCTGTAGCAGCAAGGAAAGTTTTTTTGCCACCCAGGCAGGATGTCTCATGGAGAGATGCCATATGGGAAATGTGTATTTTTAGTATGCTCTGAGCGTATTCCAAACCTGTGGAAATTAGATGTTGAGGGAGTGGCTCCTTGGCTTAGGATCAATGGCCTTGTTCCTGCCCAGCCGGAGAAGAGTGAGCATTCAATGGCATCAGTAGCTTGCTGCGATCTTGGAGGCAGGTAAAACTTTGGGATGTTTTGGGGAGTTGTTTTTGAGGGGGGAAGAGGAGGGCATTAGAGACTTTGGCTTATATTTGGTCAGGACTGTGTGTATCAAGTAATGGACATAGCAGTTAATGACTTTAAGGGACTTGTTTCTTAAGGAAACAAGGCTTGGGAGAGAATAGTGTCTCTGAATGCCTCTTGATGTACTTGAGTCCCTTTCAGAAACTTCTCAACAGATTAGTCAATTTTAACCAAATTCAGCATAAGAGAATTAGGATACCGTAGGTCTGTGAGTTTCGGGACCTCATACCTAGCTCTTAGAGGGGGAAGACCCTGAGGGTGTTCGTGCCGGAGAGCAGGCTACAGTGAACGGAAGTGCAGAACCCCTGCGTGTCCCAACTGTGGGAAGAGTCTGTCAGACTCTGCACTTCACTAAATGCAATATCCAGCCAGGAGACAAATAGAAATAGTAGAACAGACTTTATTACTTTTCTTGCTATGGAACTAATACTTCCTGCTTCAAAATCTAATGGGAATAATCTTTGATTGTTTAACTTCTTAGATAAATTACTGCTACTTACATTTACCTGTACATATTTCATGGCTTGCTTCAGGCCACAGGGACTTTAGTTGGCAGCAATACCTGACTTTACATATTCAGAGGGATGAACGATGAGCAATACCTCTCTTGTGTAAGGCATGAAGTGACCTTTCTTTACTAGCAGGCTAGCCTTATTCCCTTTTCTATAACATTTTCCTTGAAGAAACATGTTTTATCAGGAACACTGCAAACAAAATGTCACATCTATGTTCCACCATATTCCTTCACCTATAAATCTGATGAGAAGCTAGAATTCATTATTTTGTGCTTTACCTATTGAAAGTATTATTTCTTCTGGTTTGCAAGTACTTAACAAAGTGGATGTAGTTATGTTCTTTTCCTTGTAAATAAAGCAGGACTCTGTCTTACCAAAACTGCTCTGTAATACAGCCTTGCATACTCCCTTCAAGTGTGTTTGTGCTAACGCTGTTTCTAACAAGAGCAGCCATAATTGAGTTTGTGGTGACAATGGCACTTTTCCTCAGCGACTCGTCTTTACACTAAGATTATGTGGCTGGCAAATTGGAATTCACAGGCATATGGAGCTGGCCTGAATGGGATGCTTACCTACTAGTGCGTGTCCTCTTTTATGGGCTGGTTATAGGACAGAAGCTGAAACTTAATTTGGGCCTGCAATCCTGCATCAGGATTAGTAGTTTTCCCGGCTGTGTTAGATGGCCGAATCCCTACTTCTGGTACGGTATATAGATAAGACTGAATCGGGTTCTCCCAGGCAGCACAGGAATTTATCATCCTGGTGGCTATAACACCACAGAACCTTTTCTATAAATATTAATAAGGTTGTTTAACATCGTTAAGTTGTAGTGACTTTTCTTCTAAATGTCTAAAAGCCATTGAACCTATTGTAATCCTCTTTTCATTCTCCCTTCTCATGAGATTAAAAACAGGAAGAAAAGCTCACTGGAATGACTTCAGCATCCTATTCTGAAGCACCATCCCTGCAAGGCCATGGCTTGCACAGACAGTTTGGGGAGGGGAGAGGGGAACCTTCCTGCTTTGGCTTCTAATTTTTTCTCCCCTTTAATTCGCTTTTCATTCTTTGCCCAATTATCCGTGTTGTGTGACAGAGGTTAACACTCTGTGCTCTATCTGAGATTTCATATGCTTCAATCAAATGTCCTGTCCTTGATGTCTGATACTTTATATTTGTCAGTGTTAAGTTTTATCTGATTTTTCGTAACCTGTTTAACACATTGCATCCAGGTTTGCTTGTATCGTTGTGTACTGTTTGATCTACAGTTTCTTCCAATTTAGTTAGCTAGCAAATGCAGCTCTAGTTTGTTAGGGCTGTTGTTCTCTTTTGTACTTGTTATCTGGATTGACCTTGACCTCTGAGTGTAGAGATGAGCTTGACTCCAGCTCAGTCTCTACTGCAAAGGAAACATTGTTGAATCCCTGGCTGACAGTACTTGTGGTTATGTTCTTGCTGCTTATAGCTCCCTCCCCTTAGTTTTGTTACTTTATGTACAATTTTTGTAAGATCTTCAGATAAAAACACATTTTAAAATCTGTAATATGCTAGAAAGACTTGTTACAGACTTTAATTTAAACACCTGAAGAGCCTGGTTGCCTGAAAGCTTCTCTAATTTTCCATGTATACCTGTTGGTCTAATTAAAGACGTGATTTCTGTGTACAAATCTGGTCTACCAACTGATAGACCATCACAGCAATAGCACAGCATCATGCAGATGTACAGTATTAGATGCAATTCTAATGACATTAATAAGTATATTTGGGGGAAACATAAGAGTTCTTATTTTTAACTATGTTAGTGCAGATTTGTAAAAACTGAGAACAAATGCTGCAAATGCTGCTCTTCCAATGTTGTAAGTGGCAGTTAGCCTACAAAAAGGCAAGATGTCACTTGACATATTTTGCATACATTAAATATGGAAAGCTAATACATGAATGAGTATTTCCATTTGCTGTGATTTGTGGAAACACAGAATTACACAGTGGGGAGAAGGAAAAATGTCTTATCTAGCAAGATGATTTTCTGAAAGGATTGTATTTTTAAGAGGAGAATATATAATACAGAAGAAGGCAGAAATACTGTGTGAAAGGTATTTGTGCCCTCCTACTTCCCGAAAGACTTCTCATAGTCACATATGTGCTTGTATAAGGAGAACTGCATGTTAAGTTAACCTTGTGCTGATTAAAAACCAGTTAATTCCTGCTCTAACAGCAAAACAGTGTCTGCATTCAAATGCATAAATTGGTGTGTGGTATGTAAAGTAAAGTTTGCAGCTTCCAAAAGTAAAGTCACACTTGAAACATTCTTGTATAACATGCTGCTTATGGACCATAAAATGGATGCCTATACACACATATATGTGCTTGCTGTAGTATATGTATGTGTACATATTTGTTGGAAACATCAGGTAAGAATTGACTGGATACATGCAATTCAATGCAATTATGTCAGTTTGTTCATATGTGGGATCTTGTACGAATGACAGCCTATATCAAATTATTTTATTGCTTAGTAACAAAGGAGATGAATACTGAGGTGACTGTTCCAGCCTAAAGTAACCCTGATACAATTTATCATGGGAAAATTTTGAAGGATACACTTGATTTGTCTGTGCTAGTTTCTTAATGACTTCAGCAAAAATGTTTTCTTGATAAAATGTCAATGACATCCAATGGTATTTAATCAGGGAGGAATCAGGCCTCTTAACTTTAGGATCTTGACTTCTGAAGAAAAATTGTGTTTTGTTTTCAGTTTTTCTGTGGAAGCTTAGAGACCACCAACCGAAGCTAGATTCAGTGGAGCTTTGAGCTAAATTGTTTAGGTGTGTGTTTACAAGTTRTTGCTGACCAGTTAGCTTTGCCTGCTATCAACACTTCATACTTTGGGGTTCACTGTTTTTATTTGCATCGTTGCTCTCCCACTAAAAATGAGAAAATGAAATATGGTGACGGGGAAACTGTCAAACTGCCTATGCGAAATTCAAGATGATACAATTTCAGGAGTTAGCTACTTATTTTAGGTAAAAGGTGTCATCGTTATGGTTTTAATTATGAAATTCTGACTGTTGAATTCCTTCTCAGCTTTTCTTCTTTCTGTTACTTTCCAATAAATTTTAGACAACAACAGCTTTCAGGATGTGGTTGTATGTCAGATTAACTGTAAAGTCTGGTAGGAACAGTTAATTTGTTGGTACAGCAAGGATAGCCCTGAATAAACTAGTCTTCCAGATGAGTGAGCAAGGTTTGTACAGGTACCCGCAAAGGAAGTGGACCGTGTGCCAAGGTGTGGAGAAAACAGCAGGCCCTAGGAGAAAGAGGGATATTTACATTTGCCGTTTTGCAGTGTGAAGGGTTATTTTCTGAAGGCTTACTGTAATGTAACCAAGAAGCTTTTATTATCTTCTGTCTTTTTTGGTGGTGCTGGGGACTGCATGCTGCTATAATTTGGATGCTTTTTATAATTTGGGACTTTGTTTCACATGGATAATTGTTCTTTGTAGGGAGTCTTATTCTTTGAATTTTGTGATGTACTGCTTCAGGCTCTTCTCTCCAGCAGCTTTACTTCATGTCCGCTCCCTTTTGAGTCAGTATGATGTGCAAAATATTGCAAGGTTTCTGACGTATCTTTGGAATGCAATTGCTTGATGATACCTGTTTTATTGTGTTTTATTGTTCTTTTTATTTTTTAGCTATGAAATAATCTTACTGTTTTAGCTTGCAAGATGTATGACTCCATATAATTTCTTTTTGCTGTTGTCTATGAAATCCTCACAAAAGTTTAAGGCTCACAAGTCAGTAAATAAACATAGACAGAATCTATTTTTATTTAATTGTCAGACTGTCTAGGTCAGTTAAACTGAAAGAGCAGCTGGGTTTCTTAGTGTGCCTATAACTACAGTAAAGACAAAAGCTTCGGAGTATTTATTCTACCTAACAGTTTTATGGGCTGTGCCTATAACTGTAGGAAAAGGTTCATCTTGGGAAGGCGGGGGAAACATATCTAAAGAAGTATTGGCTCTGAAGGTCATTCTTAAAATTTAAAATTTCATTGAAAGATATGAAAATTAATTTAAAATGTTAAAGTATCTATGGGGTAATGTGGGAATTTTGTGACTGGGAATTTCCCTTTGACAGGATAATCTCAGTTTATTCCAGATAAATGAATCACTTACGTGGGAATTTCTTTGTTAATTGTAACCACATTTTTGGGATGATTACTTTCTTTGTGCGATCAAATACACAGAAGTATTCAGAATACCATTAGTCTTAAGACTGTCTTGTTTGTCTTAAGATTACACAGATGGTTTTGAAGGAGATCTTCTGATTTTTGTATGTACATTATTAGGAATATTCTGGAAAACTGCTTTTAGTGCACATCTCTACCTATGCAGCACAACTGTCTATCAAGTGTTTCTCCTTGAAATGTGTAAGTAGTCTAGTTAAAGTTATGTGTTTTTACCCATTTAAAATTAGTACATATCTGAAGAAGTTTGCGGGCTGATGCTGAAGTTGTTTTAGTTAGTGCTGGAGAGCGTGAGTGATCGTGTTCAGTGAAATTGCGATCTCCGATAGCTGAATATAACCCCATTTGTGATGAAATAATAAGTCATTAGGATTTTTGCTTTTTATTTAAATGTTTGCTACATAAATTGAAGCAAATTGAGCAATATTTTCTTTGTGGCTTGAGTGTGGAGGATCCAGCAGAAAGGAAATGAAAAGGGACTCTTTGGGAGAGTACCCAAGTCGCAGCACCCTGACCCTCCTCCTGCCTGCGCCCGGGTGTACGAAGAGCCCGGGGCTGAGGAAGGAGCGGAGACTCGCGCTGGGTCCCGGCCGACTCCTCTCAGGACAAAGTGCAAGAGCAAACTAGTGTCTTTTACCTTGACAGAAGGGTCGTGTTTGGCTCTTACTTGGTTTCCCAGAGTTCTAATGAAGCCAATTCCTCTTTGTCAAAATTCACAGCTCGGTTACAACTGGAACCTGTAATTACAAGGAGAAAACTGCATCTTTGGTTGAAGGGGTTTCTTAAGCTTCATAATCCCTAAAGTATTTTAAATGTTTAAAAATGATTTTAAAATAATAAAACTTGATCAATTTTTATTTACTCCTTTGATGTGTTTGAAGTAAATATGTGATAATTTTGAAATGCTTCATTTCTTGTACCTTTTTGACTTAATTTATAATGGCTTTTCGTATAAATGCTGGACTTCATGGAACATTGTAATTAGTAGTAGACACTTCTTGATCAAATATTTTTGTGTAATATTTAAAGTGCTTGTTTTATTCTTTTCTGTTCTAAACTGATACGTGGAAAAGCCACAAGAGCCTTATAATGCCTCGCCCATGACTGTCGTCCCCCGAAACACAGCGTCTTTCCCAGAATAATTCAGTGTATAAACTCAATATTTGTAAAATATTTGTGTATGCATAATGAACCTCATACCTGAATTTATTAAAACTGCTCAGTTGAATTTATTAAAACTGCTCAGTTGATTTAGAAATAGCCCTGCTCTGTGGTTTGGACTTGTGGTATTCCTCAAACGCGAGTACAGCTGCTGTCAGAAGGTGAGCGTTCAAAATGATTTTGGTCATTTGGCGTCCCATGGCTCGCTCTGACTGTGCTCTAGGTTTTGCCTGTCCCTCTTGGGCAGCGGCCTCATGAGGGGGAGCTACCTCTTGTTTCCTAACTGTTCGTTGCCTCTGTTGCTTCCTATCATAGAAATCACATCATCATATTAAGGAAGGTGGTGGCCAGTTCTAGATTCCCACATCATTTTGGCTTTTTGCCTTATTGTCAGTTTTCATGTGTGCACGTCCTCCCCATCTTTGATATAGCATTCATATAGATACTCCTATTTTTCAGCTTGATATTGAACCAAACCTCTGCAAGGGATGATCCATGTTCTAGTGTTGCTATTTTGTATCTTAACAGTGCAAATAAGGAGCAAAGTTGTGGATCCTTTTCACAAGGCACCTCATCATTTTAGCAGTTTTTTCCAGTACATTATTGGTTTAGGAATTAACAGTTGCATGCTCAGGTTTTTAACCTCATTTCCTGAATTTGCTGAAACTCATACCTACTATGGTTCTTCATCAGACATAACTCATCTATGAAAACAGATGTGGCAATCAAAATTGCCTGTTTAGCTGTCCTCTCTGGAGGCATTTGCGCCTGTATTAGGGTGCAGTTATACATAACTTTGTTTGCAGCATAGGTGTTTTAAGAAATTCTTGAAACACCTGCTTATAGTTCAGTTTCCCAATGTAGTTAATTTCTGGACTATGCTTCAAACTGGATAAGAAACTAATGGAAACTAATAATAACCCTAACTAGAAGCAAATAGAAATTTTAAATAAATTACAGAAAATTATATAGAAAAATATAGATAGAAATGTTTTGTTTGTGTTAGTATTTTGTTCCTTTCTTCTGGGTTTTATTTGCTCATTTGTTTTAATTCTGACTGATTTATTGATCCCTTTACAGCACAGTCTCACAAGAAGTTGTACTGATACAACTAATGGGGGCAGTGAGCCATAGCATGAAGCAGTGACCTTTTTCAGCCAGTTTTGTCTAAGTAGAAATATGCCTTGTATTTATTTTACTTGTTTAATGCATATTGTCACAGTAGATTTAGGGTTGGAGTCTCTGTCCTTAGTTTCTTAAACTCTTTATCAAGAGTCATAGCCTAGCATCTGAGCTGCACCCAGCTGCAAGTGCCATTGTGGTTTTGCTTCTTCAGGGAGCTGTCAGAGCATCAGGCTACATTATTTCTTCTCCGAGCAAGCAATACATTAAGTGACCCTTGTAATTCTCAGCTTAGGAAGTGATGTTGTCTTCTGTCTGACCCACTGGCAACCAGTGTTAAACAGATCACATCTCCACTGTCCTTTGCTTACTAGCTATCATGTCACTGACTCAAGCTAAATTAGTGATTTCCCTGCCTAGTTCAGCATTCTGAGTCATTTACCCCTTTCCGTAAGGCTAGGTTTGGCTCAAACAGTGAGTGATGCACAAACGTGCTTTGTTAAAATCTTTCCTGCTGTCTTCTATTTCTCAAAAGAGCTTCAGCTTCCRCAGAGCTTTTAAGTGCTGTTCTCTTGCACTCAGGGTATTTTTTCTTATTCATGTTCGTTCCAGTAGGATATGGGTTTCTGTGTTTGCTTAGCAATTATGAAGTTTGCAGGCACTTCGCTTTGGAACCTAAGAAAGAATAATCACTGGTGCATAGCAAGAGCTTCGCAGCTGTTGGTTTGCATTATTAATTATATGAACACTTTTGCATGATATTTGTAATAGGATACAATATTTAAATATCCATATACTTTCATGTTTGTTTCTATGAAGAAAGCTACAGAACAAAACTTTGCAGTGCCTGTGTAAGGATCACGTGCAACTTATTTAGGTGGCCCGTGTTAAGGGTACACTTATTTCAAAGCCAGGCTGGAATATGAGGACTTTGCATAGAAAAGAAAACTCCTTAGGGTCCATCTAGCTCTGTAATTTCCGTTTCTTGGCTATAAATAAGATGCTACTTTAAAAAAATATCTGATGATACGAAGCAAAGCAGAAAGTCTCAACAACTTTGGGGTTCATTTTAAAGAGCAAGTTGGGGTTAGTGGAGTGGTGACCTGATATGATACTGGTTTTATAAGGTCAGTTCTTACCGGCAGCACCAGCTGCATTGGTTATGCACACTCCTAGCTGTGCTGCTTTAGAATTTGCTAATTTCCCCGTCTCCCTCGTTGTGAGGCTGCATGGTTGTGTGGTGTGTCCGAGATCACAGCGACTGCAACTACCATAGATTCAGGGGCTGACGTTTTATTTAACTATGGGTGATTGCATCTCATAAGACTGGAATAGATGGCAATCACTGAGCTATGAAATTCTATATGTATCTGTGACTATTGTTTTATAAATAAAAATTTATCACCAGGGGAGCTTCATTATAGTAACGTTGGTGACTTCTACCATGTACCAAAATATAGCTTGGTATATTCAAATTAGTCATCCTGGAAAATATTTAAATTCAACTCCTCTGACATTAGTCATATTATTTCACAGAAGAATATTTTGGAATCTGAGCTGATATTTTTTCCCTGAACATGTAGCTGAACGGCCAGTATTTTTAGATACATATAACCTTTTTCTCAAATGGACAAAGTGCAACTCAGCTATTACTGAGCACATCTTTTATAAAAGTTAAAAAAAAAACCCAAAAAACTGAAATCCTCAGCAGCAGAGGGGATAATATTAATGTAAAAAGTTGAAGGCTAAGAAAGGAATTAGAGAGAAGTGACTTTACAGAATGAACATGATTTTAAAAGAGGGGCTTCAGAAGCAAAAGACAAATTCTCTTTATATCATGTGGTCTGATGTGCAGTGAGAAGGATTAAATTGAATATTGATTTTGGAAAGGTATGACTATGCTGTTAAAATGATAAAGATTAAAAAAAAAAAAAACCTGCACAAGAAAACAATGAAAGAATTGATCACCAAGAGTTGCAACTGAGGGCGGTATTCTGGTTGCCAGATTCTCAAGGGGGTTATAGTTTCTGCAACTGGCAGAAATGCATTAGGCTGGTGATGGTGATCAAGGAAAAAGTATCAGTGTAATTCATAATGACATTAAGAATGTGAAGCTAATGATGAAGAATTTCCACCTAAAAACCTTCAGCAGTAATAAAGAAGTGATGTCCAGTGTGATGAAAGATGAAATGGAAGGTAGTAAAGACAGTGTGAAGAGGCCAGGCCATTTTTCAACTTGGCTAAAAATAAGATGGATGGAAGAATTAATCCCTCACAATTAAAGAGGTGCAATTTACTTCAGTATAATGAAGCTTAAGCAATTGAAGTGATTCTTTTAAAAGCATAATTTAGTTTTCACATGGTTATAGAGAATTAACTGGTTAATGAGATTCACACTAAGCCATGTCACCGAAACCTCAAAAAAGTTCCAAGCTAGAAGCTGATTTCTTTAGCGATGGTCTCCGATATATGTAGAAATGGCTTAATTGCTTCATTCCATGTGGGGTTTGGTCTAGATGTCCATTAGAAAATGTTTATTTAATATTGAACTTTCACTTCCAGAAGCGATGAATCCATTTTGTAAGGAAAAGAAGGGGAGATGGGACTTGAGCGCGAGAAGGTACAGTCCTAACAATCTGTCCTTGACTAGTGTCTGATCAGCCTCCATACATGTGTGGCTTCTATAAGGTTATAAAACAATTATCTGAACTTTTGCCTCTTTGTATTGCTTAAAAGAACCTTAATCTTGAAAGGATTGAATAGCTTGGAACTGGATCTTGCCTATGCCAAACTCATCGTACAGTTCATCATCTTTTTAAGTGATTGTGTCCCCTTGCTGTACCATGGCTCTGGCGCTAAGGCACAGCTTTTTTTTCAGTGCCTCCTCCCCTCCCAGGATATTTATATTTGCATCAGTCGTATTTGCAGGCAGCTGTAGGTTTAGAAGAAGAGGTTGCAACACACAACTTTTCTCTTGATACTGTGCCATGAGGCAGAAGATGGCTTTTGGTTCAGTGGACCAGAAGCAAGTGCGAGTGCCTTAGTGAGCATGATTTTAGTGTTTAGAATCTTTCTCTAACCTAGTCCTCCCGGGGAGGATACTCACTGCAAGAATAGAGAGCTGATTTCTCAGTCCTTATTCAAAGGACTGTTAGAAGAAAAACCTGTTAAATAGCTAGAGATTCAAAGTCAGGGCATCACCTCCCTCAAATAAGATTCTAATCACTATTCATACATTACTCATTACGTATTTATTCATACAATAATGCTTTATCTGGGTCTTTTGTTGGTGTCTAACCCTGTGTTAGTCATATAGAGTACCAGGGAAGAATGTCAGAAATTAATGGCAGCTTTGGGAGGAAACGGGGGAGATGCTGAAATGTCCAAATGCAGGAGCTCACGTGTGTTGTTGGACCTCACCCCAAAGGTCAAAGCCTTTGGTCGGTTCTGTGCACAAATGTAGGTGCTCCTGCTTTAGCCCATGCTATGTAGAGGGTCACATGTCTTAGTCGCGTGAGTGCTGGATGAAGGCTACTAGCTGCAAGCGTAGGAGCGTAGAAACTGYGAGATGCAGTGGTGACTGTGAAAGGTTGCAAAGCCCTGGAATATACCACACTGTTGTGCTTATGGATTTCCCTTTGCAAAAACAGAGAATAAAAAAAGCACTATTACCGCAGTCATCAGCTGCTGGCAAGCAATTGGTATAGTGGCAGATATCCTAGAAATTCAATTGAATACACTGAGTAGTGGGATTTGGAAACCACTGCAGACAATACAAATAATTTAATATCTGTGTAGCTGTGACTAGTGGGAAAAATACATTGTRGCATAAATGAAGAAGCAATAATGCATTTTGTCTTCTTGCTATCCATCCAACTTTTGTTTGACAAATAATGTTGCTTGTTTCTCTGTGTTGCTTTTGGCGTTCTACCTTTTGCCTGTGTGATGACTGTGCTGTATCCTAGTTATGCTTCTAAAGCTTACAGATGCCTGCAGTATTTCTTAGGCGTTTTCCTCWCTGGCTCAAAGATAGTTCATTTTGCTTTGTTATTAAATAAACGGGCTTCAGCGCTATAGCCGCAAAATTTTAAATAGAAGCAAGGTAATTTTAGTGATTCTTCTGAGGCTGCTATAAACAGCAGCACTATAAACTGCACTCCACTGGAGGTTTTAACTTGAATTTTCTTAGCTTACCTTCAGTAAAATGGTTTGACTCTCTTGTTTTACAATGTAAGCATGTATGTATTAGTTATTCCATGGTAAAAATGAGCCTTCCTTTGTCAACAAAAGTAGTCTTAGAGCTACTCAGCCATCTCAGCAGTTGGTCTGTGCAGTGTCATAATATGTTATAATACCAGGGTGCCCTTCATTTCTTAGAGGGAACAGAAAAAAATATTCAGTGTGTTTTTATATTAAATAGAAAGGAGTTAATCATAATACTGCTCTTCCTGGTGGAGGTGAATATGTTGTTTTGCAATTTTAGCTATGTACATATATTACTACTTAAAATTAAAAGACCTTAAAAATAGAAATAATCTAGTGATGATATCTTGATACCTTGTGATGCAAATAGTCTGCCTTATTTAGAGGGTGTCTGCATCCTTCATATAACTTAAGGAGGAATTCAACTAAGGAATTCAGATTCCCTCCCTCAATAGCTTCTGAGTAAGAACTTCTAATGCTGAGATCTTTGTCCTGCTCTGACAGAACTTAATTTCCATGATTCTCCAGTATATTTCAATTCCCCCCCCTTTTTTTTCCTAGCAGTTTCTTTGATGAGAAGGCTTGAGACGTTAGCAGGCAAAGACTGAGGATTTTGGATTGGGAGGCATGACCTCCTGAATAGGAAACTCGAATGTAAACGAGGAGATCTGGTTTCTGTGGTTGGTGTGGCTCCTAACCCACAAAAGAGCTTGGGCTTTCACATCCCCTTTTTGTACCTCAGTTTTGTATCCATAAAACGTGGATGCTAATAATGGGCTACCTGGCAGTGTACTTGGGGTATATTGCAGGAGGGGAATATTTTTAGTAATGGTGGTGTTAAAAGCATTTTATATATAAATCTGAACAACCCTATGGCTGTGGAGAACTAAAATCAAAGAACTGGATCACATGTTAATTCAGAAGCCAATTTATACAGGTTTTGTCCTTAAAAGTCAAGAACAATTGATTTTCTTTAGTGCGCAYGTTCTTTATCATAGTATTAAAAAGCGTTAGCAGAGGTTCAGTTTACACTACTGATATTTATAATKTAATTGGCAAAGATGGATAGAAATCAAGATCTGAACAGCATTGAGACTGTATACCTTATTAAATAAAAAATTAGATATCAATATAATGCTTTAATTGCCGACTTGATTATTTTTTAAATTCAGGAAGCAAGTGTGAAGAGGAAGGTTTTTGATTTATCAATCAAAATACCTGCCTGTTTCCTCATAAGGAGCTTCCACTATGACAAATGCTCTTTCTTCTTGAAGTAGAGATACTGCAGCACTTCAGTCAATGCTTTCATTTGCTCATAGCGCATGTGAAGGCCTGTCCTCTGATACTTAAAGGCTCCGTTCAGAACAACAGACAATTTCCAGAGGTGTCAGGCAAATCATGTGGTTTTTATACCTGCTAAGAGGCATCTCTGAGGAATAGCTATGGGTAGTCATGCGTGAGCTTTTTATTGTCTTCTAACAGGCCTGATACACTGGCAAAAACTGCAAAGAGAGATGCAGTCAAAAAATGCAAAAGGAAATATTGCAGAATATTTTTTTCTATAGTAATTGTTCTAAGGCTTACAATTAAAAAATAAGTGGAATAAGAGATCTGTCGTATAAAGATACAATTGCAAAGAAATACTTGTCTATTAAGAGCATAATATGGCAAAACTGTAGGAATTTAAGTATTTACAGTAATTTAAAGAATGATAGCTAATGCTTAGGTTCTGTTACAAATTATATTTCCTAGAAGGGTTTTTGTTTGTTTGTTTTTTGGGTTTTTTTGAGTGATAAGTATCATCTTCACATTCGGGAGGAAAATTCAGTAAAACTGGGTAACTTAATTTTAGTATGGAATCACTCTTTCTATTTTCTGCTGGTATTACCAAAAGATATGTGAACTGTCCTGCAAAGCCTTTGCTTAAGGTTGAGTTGCTAGGCATATCCAAAGAAGTGTATCTTTTTTTTTTTTTTCCTCCCCTTTTGCTAATGGCATTTGAGCAATCCTGCCTACTACTGGAAAAGCAAATTTGGTTTGTCGTTTATGTGCTGTATTTATCCATCATGAATATCCACAAAATTCAGCAGGGATTTGACCAAGAAAGTTGGATCATTCCTCCCAGAGAAAAAAATTTACATCTGAGAGTGTGGGGCTACTCTTTGTACAAGATCAAAAAGCAGCGCTCAGAATTTGCTGGGCTTGAATAGGCTTTAAGAGAGGAGAGTATGCCGCAAGCTGAGAGCGCTTGCGGAGGGCTCTGCCTAGCCTCTCTGCCTAGGAGAGACGCGTAAAATAAATTAATAAATAGCTTTCTGAGTTCTCCCAAGGTAAGGATTTCTCACTATTGCCTGTATGACATATTTGAGTTGCCTTGTTCAGCTGTTGGTCAGCCCAACTTTGCTAGTTACATCTGTGTCAATCTCTGTTCATCTTTCATTACTAAGGGTTTTTGCCTGGTTAGGACCTATTTCTCTTGGTGTTTACTGTTTTCTCTGAGCGCTGCTCTTTGTCCTTGTCATTACCAATCCCACTTAATGAAAAATAAAACTTTAATTACTAAAGTTTTTACTTAGATGTTTTTAAAGTTGTAATTTTAATTTGAAAATTCACATGAAAGCAACATCTTGTTTGATTTTTTTTGTATGCCTTTACTGATAAGAAAATTGATATTTTAATTTTTTTTTAACTCAAAAAAGTAGATGAGAAAAAGGAAATTACCTTGAATTGGAAAGAAAGCCCCAACTGAAATTTGAATAAAATTTTACAAAAATATTTCAAATAAACTCAAGTATTTCAGTACAAGCTTCACTGATGCTATTGTATAAAAATATTCAAATGACAAAAACAAAGCTGTATTTTTCCAAAACTTTTAGAACTTTTATTTTTGCATTTCTGTCTTCAAATGATTGTTACATAACTAAATTAGCTGTTCTCTGTTAAAAAAAATGCTTGAATTTAATTTTTCCTGACCTGCTTTAAACATTTGGACTTTCTACATATTTTGTATTTCATACTCTCCGATAGAGCTTTTCATGGGACTGTCCCTGCCATCATTTACTTCCCCATCAGACCATTACTTCGAGCAGTGCAACTAGCAGGCGAAAATGTTGCATCTAACTTGCTCCCGCACAACCAGCTCAAGGCTTCGCAGCAGTGAGGTTACAGCCGGAATCGATGGTGGCTGCGTAGCAGCTCCCCAGGGGATGGAAAGAAAAGCAGACGTTTCAGCGGTGCTGCTTAGGTGCTGGGTGGCCGGCTGGCTTTGGAGATGTCATTGCTGCTTTGGGGGAACCAGACAATGTCAGGGAAGGCTGCGTGACCATGGGTGACTTCGGTGCCTGATGAGGGTTTCAGTGGAGAGGGGCCTACCTCTTGTGTCATCCCACTGACGCGTGGTGTGAATCCCCCTGGCTTTCCGAACGAGCCAAGTGTTTGTCCATCCCCCTGCAGCCACAGCCATGAAGATCCAGTTGCCAAGCTCGCTTCCAACCCGTCCCCTCCAGGGCGGTCACCTATGTGTCCCCAAGGCTTCATTCCCCTGTACCGCTGGGCACCTCTTGGGTGCACAGAGAGGGACAGAGGCCAGGAGTGCATCCCRGAGAAAGGACTTGAGTCGGGGACAGAAGTAGCAGAGATCCCGTTCTGTTCCATTGCTTTGCAGGTTTATTCTAGACTTCAAGAAGTATGGTTAGTTGAGCAACTACATGCTACTGATTGGCAGGCTTTTTATAGAGTTCAATAGTTATACTGAAAAAGGGGCAGCTTGGCATATCTCAGGTTCTCTCTGACTTGTTCTTGCATTTCATTAAGGTGTTTTAGATATTTTGCTAATAAGCTATTTTGCAAACGCCTGTTTTGTAGTTATGTTTCACAGAGCACTGAATTCAGTTGCTTGACAAACATAATGACTATAAAAATCATATTGGGCCTAATCCAGTCTTCAATAAAGCTTAAAAAAATACTTTTGAAGTAAATGGACATCATAAGCATTCTCAATTCATTATTGAATGCCATATATTATTTAGAGAAACATGGATATAAGAGCTAGCCTTTGATCATAATTCTTGAACAGCAGCTTAGTTTGAGTGTGCAGTCCCTTTTTTTATTAGCTTTCATGACAAAAATCAAAGAAACGAATGTTTCCATAAACTTCTGTTTGTAGAAAGTGTATGGAAAGTATCCCTCATTAATTCAGAACCACTGACTCAGTTGTCAAAGAGAGCAGCTGTGAATTCTGCTAATTGCCTAATTAATCTAATGATACATTTTTCCTATCATGATCAAACTAATAAATTTCTGTATTGGAGCTGGATTCTGCAGTTGAGTTCTCTTCATACTGTTTGTGGATAGTGACTTTTAAAATTGAAATATGCTTAGGTATATTAATAAAGCTGAGCAAGTAACAGTCACTTTCCAATAACTCAATTATTTTCAGTAAATGTTTGGAAATACATGATCTTGAGGATGTAATTCTTACTATTATGCAACCAGCAGGATTCTGATCAACTAGTTGAACTCAGTGTTTCTCTTATTCGTTGTTATTCTACCCCAGGTAGAGGATACACTGGGGTATCGAACAGGAGGTGGCCTTCTTAGGAGATTCGCTATCCTTCCAGCTCTGAGGGTGGCTGATCTATGTACTGGCGTTCTGGGAATATTGGCCTACTTCGTATGGTTTTTCTGGTATCCTTTTTCTAAACTGAAAAATCTCTTTGATTGCTTGATTCTAGGCAGTTCTGTAGTTGCAAATCACAAATCAGAATCCCAAATGCATCTCCTCAAAAGAGCTCAGAACAAATTAGTCTGCCAAGCCTACATGTGTGGATAATCAATTATACTACTATAGCCTTGTTTTAAAAGAAAGGAAATGGTTAAACTTGTACAACTTAATTCATATATTGTTCAAATATGGGCTAATGGGAGATAATACAGCTACAAATACAATGTTAGTAGCTGCTGTAATTTTATAGAGTTAGCTTGGTATCAATTTCTGTTTCTCTGCATAGTAGAAAATCTCAGAGAGTAAATGGAAATTGGAAAATAAATCGGTGGCAGCAATTTGGGATTTCTTTTTTATTGTGAACTTTTCTCTTTCTGCGCTTTCTGTAAGCCCTTGAGCAGGATGAAACAGTRTACAGAAGATATTCTTTTCTGAGAATTTTTTTTGGACAATGATCTTCAGTTCCTGCAAGCATCCAGACAACTGACCGATAAGAAAGAATTAGGCACAGAGCAGACTCTCTTCTGTCACTGGAAGATGCTCTCCACTCCCTATAGCACCAACATTATGAAACCAGTTTCATTTAAACAAGAGCAGTGTCTGCCTGAGAAGAAAAATAGCTTTTAAATCTATAATAACTACGCCATCTGTTTCTTTTCACCCTAGATACTGTTTAGCAGTCCCTGCCCAGAAATATTATGATTTATGCCATATATAATCTTGAAAAATACATTAGTTAAGTACCAACCACAAACAGCAAAAGTGAGCATGATACATGGCTTTAAGGATTACCTTTTGATTGTAAGGAAGTGAAAATATCCATGCAGAAAGGCAGCCATGAAATCTGCTATGCAAAGTTACTTTTCCTGTAGCACCTGGTACTGTTTTCTGGATGTGTTAATAGACCTTAAGTGGAATTATTTCTACATATGCATAGAAAGGAGAGTATTTTGCATGAGAAGCAAATCTTGCCTTCAGCTGTTATACTAGAGGGAACTGTACAAGAAAAGGGATACCTGGAGACAGAGGATCTGTGACGTGGTGTTTGGTGA
Source organism: Apteryx rowi (assembly GCF_003343035.1). Taxonomy (NCBI): domain Eukaryota; kingdom Metazoa; phylum Chordata; class Aves; order Apterygiformes; family Apterygidae; genus Apteryx; species Apteryx rowi. The sequence continues at coordinate 4,450,692 of NW_020448085.1, read as the reverse complement.
CTGATGGATGTGTAATGCTGAAGAGTTGGCTCACTAACTCTTGGCTGGGGAAAGCCTTCTCCACTTACTGGCTGTGCTTCAGGTACCTAGAATTTGAGCGAATGTGCCTGATATTTAGTAATGACATCTACTTGGATGGCATTTTTTTAGCTTGCATTAAATGCAAATGAAAGTAATCTTACCCTGTACAATTATGTCTAAAAAGTTGAAGGTCATTTCCTTCAACCTGATCATAAAAGTACTGGGGACGTGAGCTAATATTTCAGCAAGTCTGAACTGTGAAAGAACTGACTCATTTTAAGGGCTAGAGGCAATGAAAAACAACAACATATAAGACACTCCTCTACTGTTTTGTAGAATTGGATGGAGTTGTTCGTCTGACAAGAGGAAATGTTGATAAAACTTTATTTTTAAAGGAGATTCTGTCACTTGTTTCATAAAAATACTTGTAGAAATATTTTTGGTGCTAAATTAATGTTCATGCTATATGGTACTTATAGCTGAGATCCGGAAGTGTTAAAATGATTTCCTGCTATTAAATAGATAAAAATTGTTCTGGTGTATATCTGTGTTATTACTAGATGACTTCAGGCAACAGGGGCCTTGGTGGAACGGGAAGATTTTGAAGTAGGGAAGTTTGTAGTCAGGATCAAAATGTTTTCACTTCTTTCTTCCTCACTGAAGAGATGATAAATGTGTTAGGCTTCAAGGATTTCACTTGTTTGTATTTAATTGCTCTAACCATAACCAGTAAGAGCAGTTCAGCCTTGATACGTGTTTTATGAAGAGAAGCTTTATGTACTTATAACCTGAATTCAGCTATAAAGCTCCACTTCATTTTCATGGTTATTTCACACAGAATCACAGAATCGCTGAGGTTGGAAGGGACCTCTGGAGATCATCTAGTCCAACCCCCCTGCTCAAGCAGGGTCACCTAGAGCAC
>NW_020448085.1:4242264-4448279 GCF_003343035.1 Apteryx rowi | reverse complement strand
CAGTAAAGACTGAAGCAAAGAAGGCATTCAGTAACTCTGCCTTCTCTGCCTCCTTCGTCACCAGGGCACCCATCCCATTCATTCATTTCCCCCTTGAAAAACAGTATTTTAAGGTATAGTGAAGCTTAAAGTTCATTTTGGACTCTGTTACCATCTTTTTGTGTGAACTTGGACAAATCTATCTTCCAACTTAAATTTCTAGACACAAAGGGGAGATATCTGTCCTTTCTGTCCTTGGCGTGTTAATTTGGACTATATACTTACAGGAGAATGTATTTTTACTGTATCTTCCTATAGGATGTTGTTCAGTGATGCCCTGAACTTGATTTTACTGTAAAATTTTTATTGATGTCAGTAATGGAACAATTAGATGAATTGGGCCAAAAAAACCAAAATTATGTATATACAGATATTGTGAATGTATTTTGGTGATACGGGTGGATTTTCTGTTAAGCAAGAGAGAAAATAATGTTACTTTTATGGTCATAAGTTATCTTATTTGCACCTACTTTCATGGTAGCTGAATAGCACTCTCTGCTTTTTAAAACTTACTTGCTGTATTTTGTAGTATGTTCATGAGCATTGTCCACTCTGCTTTACGTCACATCCAAGTTAAGGATGCCTTTTTTATTTATTTTAGCTACATATATTTAAAATATGCAGCAAAAAGATCTCTTTAGAGGTTTTTTTTTCAGGATAATTCTAGGCACTCTGACAACCTTTACTCACCATAGTTCCTCAAATCATATTTCTAATATGACCTAGGGTCAACAAACTTTCAGCCTTGAAAAGTCTGGTGCCTTCTGTAATTGAAGTCAATGCAGTCTAAAATATTACCAACCCTATAAATTCAAACACAATAGCAACATATCATTAATAATAAAATATTGGATTATTTTTATTTCTCCCCTGATTTCTGAACCCTTGGAAAGTTATTTTATTCAAGTTTTCAGGTTTGATTTTCCTCCAGAGCTATGAGGGACATTTATTTGGTTTTATTTCTTAATTAGAAATATATATCCACACTTTCAGTTGTTTTCAGATGCTGGTACATTAAGGAAAATACTACCTACCATGTAATTCATCTAAACTAAATTTGGAACTAGAAAGCCTCTCCTGCTCCTTCTTTGTCAAGCAAAACCTGGAATGGGAGAAAATTTAAAAACTGATCTTTAATGTGATTGAAGAATGAGGTCTTAGCCATATTTTGGAGCTGTGGGCAAAAGTATGCAGAGAGCAATATAAATGGAGCTGTGCAGAGAATAATCTGCTCTCTGCAAGAACAAAGACATGCAGGGAATTGTCCAAGAAGAACCTGCTGATTAAAGTTTTGGCTGATAATCACTTTGTGTATGCTTGAATTATGCTACTAAAACCCATTTCTGTTCAAAACCATCTGCAGGGATTGTATATTTGTAAACAAAGACAGATTAAGATAATTTATTAATTCTTTGTCTGCCATCCACTCATTATTTCTACTCAAAGAAGTATCCACTTCCTTGCTCCCAACTATGTTAACCCCTGAGGACTTAGACAACATTTTAATTGGTTTGCAAGTATGAATTGGCTTTTATTCCTACATAAAACATGAATATTTCTAAATCTAATTCCTGTTAGGAAATATACTACCCATGTGCTTTCAGGATTAAATACAGTTTGTTAACCTCACTGTGAGCAGACGTGCAGGGAGTCCTGTAACTCCTCGTTCTCGTGGGCACAGACGAAAACTTCCAGAGAGAGAGAGGACATGAGGGTGGCATGAAATATTATTCAGGTTATCAGTGCCAGCACTTTGCAGCATTGTATATACTTAATGCTCCCCAGTGAATGGCCAGGCTTTCCAATTGCAAAGTACTCTGGCCAAACAATTAGCCATAGGAAAGTAGAGCTGCATCATATATTGAAGAGTAGATGAAAGGTTGCTTAACAGAGCTTCTCCAGAGCACCGGAGGTTGAGCAGCACGGAGAGGCTTCCTGTCAGCGCGTGTTCAGCACTATCGGAGAAAGAAGAGAACATCCTTTCTGCTAATTATCTGTTAAATTGTAATAAAGCACCACATCTACCATTGAGCATTGCAGCCAGATGATTTTATAAGAATGTCTTGAGCTGAAAAGATTAGGTGCTGTACATACAGACTGAAAAAAAGGTAGCTGCAAAGATTTCTTATTAAAGTATTGAATATCTCCATGTCTTTGCTTTCCCATGTTGAATCAGTTTCTGTACGTTCTCGTCCATTCTGTCTAGGCTCATTTACTTTATTGCCTAGTACTCAATTGTATCAGAAACTTTTCTAATATATCTATTTAAATATATTTGTATGTGTTACTGAGTTATGTAATAAAACCTGATCTAATCCAAATCCATAAATGCCCAACTACTCACTCTCTTACGCAAAGGAGAAAAATTCTTCCTAATGTATCTCAGATAAACCTAGTAAACACTGAATATGTACATAGTGTGTGTAAGCACGTGTAAGTACAAACATAATCTGGATACTGTTGATAATCTGGAACTGTTGATACAGTAAAAAGATAGGGCCCGTACTGTTGCATGGACTTAGTCCAGCCATCCCCCCTATTTGCATCGCCACCTTGGCCTACACCTCTTCCTTGCATCAGTGGAGAGAGCAAGAGTCGGCCCTGAGGGGTGAGGAGACGCGTTCCTGAACATGTCCTGCTGGAGAGAGGGAAGTCCCGTCAAGGCCCCTGTTCCAGAAGCTGTCGTGTTAGTGTAGCCTGAGGAGGTGTTTGTCGCTAGAGCAGTTGCCTCAGTGATGGAGAACTAGGCCTCTCCTGAGCTCTGTTGGGACGAAAATTGTTGAGATAAGACAGTGGTAGATGGGAACTCGCTGACTTTCTTGGTGGATGGAAACCTAAAATAACAGAATTCTGTAGTGAAGAGCCCGTGGCTTATCCAAAYTTATCCAAATATAAGAGTATGTCTGCCATGAACTGGTACAGGACAGATGATGTCATCTGCCTGCAGACTTCAAGTGGCAGCAATTCTGTTTCTTCCTCTCCTGGCTCCTCTGAAAAAGGGAAGTTGAAGAGCTTAGTTTTTTACAGGTTGCTGGTTCCAATATGTGCGTGAAATTTAGAGCCAGTTATGGTAGTAGTCACTCTAGGAAAAAAAATCAGAAAGTTGAGATTAAAAATAGGCAAGGCATTTCCTCATCTGTATATGAAATTTGGTCAATTTTTGCAACTCTTTTGCTTTAAATGATTTCAAAAATACATTTTTTTACTTCAGAATTTCATTTTAATTTTATGTTCTCCCTTTGATATTTTATTCCAGGCTTCCTATTTTGTTTAGTGTTCAAAAATTTGGCTTCGTTGTAATTTCTTGTCCACATTACCTCCGTACGTATTATAGTCCACAAATTCATATAACCTCTTGAAAACTCTCCATAGGGCAGAGGATTTGTTTGAAGCTATGAGGCAGATGCATTTTCAGCAAGAAGCAGCAACACAACGTTCGTACTCTTCTGATTCCCGAGTCTGTAGAGTTTGATTACATGGATCATTAGCAGTACAATGGAGAAAAAAATCAATTACATCGTAAAAAGTTAGCTCAAGATACTATCAAATGGGTTCAGGGAGTACTACAAAGTGGATTTTGGCACTACCAGTATTTTCCATCTTTCATCTATTAAGTCTTATTTCTTATCATTCAAATAACTATGGGACTTTCCTCCCCACATCAAGCAGATGGGACCACTAGCAATCAGCAGCAGCGACATGGGACACCAAGTGTGCAGAGCCATTGGCTGTAGTTAGACTTCCTCCATGTGGAGAGGGAGGTTTCAGATGTTCTGTAGTAGGTAGCATGTCGTTCCTATTTTGCCCCCAAAGCGGTATCAGATATACATATAACAAAAGAATAATAAAATGTTGCATCTGCAAATGGGCTCATGCACTAGACCAGTACTGTGTCAGGGGGCCAGCATCACTGGCAACGTGCGTGTGCTTTGCATGGATGAACTGCAAAACAGTACCCCTGCAATGGCATTTTGTCAGAGTATTTGCAGTCTCTTTCAGTTTCATCTCCTCTGCAAATTTAATAAACTCTGTATTTCATCCTCCAAGGTGTTTGGGAACCTTATTCAGCATATTCTTCCCTTCTGATAGATAAATACTCTTTGATTACCAATGTTTGCACTCATTTTTTAGTATGGGCATGTCATTCACAATAGCATCCCCACCAGGGATATATGATGAAAATTATGCTGCAAAGTCTTCTGGAAAAACACCATCTCCAAAGATGAGCCAGTTAAAAAGACACAGTTAAAAATATCCATCCTCCCCTACTTGCTGTCAGGTGTGTACCTCAAGACTGCTTTTAGTGCACCCTATGTACGGCAGAGAAAAATAGCAGTGATGTTTTGGGTGACTGTGAGGCTACTGCCAGATGAAGTTGTTCTCTTTGGGGGAGCACTGGACGCTGTGCCCTTTGTGAATAAGAAGGGAGGTCTGCACTTGTCATGGAACATGATTTCCGCTTTACTATATTTGCAACTAATCATCTGAGCTGCAAAGGACACTGAATAGCACTGAGTTTTACTCTGTCTTGGATTATATTTTGCAACATGTTTAATGTTCTGTAATATTGGTGTACGATTGTGTGAAAGGTAACTTTGGAGAATTTCTCCCTTGTTTCTTTATGTAAGATAAGTTTTTTTCCAAATAACATAAAGGAGCAGGTAGCAACTGCACCTATTTACAGCATCTCATATAATTAGGAGTTGTGCTAATCAGTGTGAAGATCCCCAGTCACCGAACAACTTCACCACTGCGCTTTAGCTGACTGGGGAGGAGGGGAAAAAGGAGGAGCTGCGTGGAGGAACATACTCCCTTTCCAGTTTAACTTTAATTACAGATAATGTTGAATAGCAAGTGGTTTTGTATTAGGTTTGATTTACTTGGTTTATTCGTTATCGCAGAAGCGTTGCTGTCGGTCTGGGGCGGGGGAGGAGATAACAATGGGGATTGAAGTAACTTCCGGCTTTTTTTCTTTTAGCTGTTTTCCCCATTATGGGGAGCAGCCACTGGTTTGACATCAATTACATTAGGTTTACTAATATGTGCAGTTTCGCTAGAGTACTTCCAAATACATATTTGTCCATACTTTGATGGCAACTAGTTTGAGCTGAGTGATTCAAATTTCAATGTATATCAATGGCCTAAAAGCAGTGGGTATTTAGGTAAGTGTTCAAAGAGCATGTTGGGAAGAATCTGTATCAGCCACTATTTTACAACATCCTTGGTCACAAATTTGTATGTGAGGGACAAGTTTTTCAGTGTTTTATTTTGGAAAACAGTTATCTAAAGAAGACATACTCTGAAATTACTCTGTACTTTTTCTCTGCTCTCTGAGGACTACAGATTGGTTGCCTAATCCCTTTAAGGATGTAGGCACAGCCACAACTTGTCCTTGTCCTTGTCCTTCCATGTGAAGCTTTAGTGGAGGAGACACTCTTCTGGAGTAGGGATTGTAGGTGACTTGTTTATTTCCTTGTCTGTTTTTCTAACAGTGACACCTAGCATTTTCATAAGTTGTTAACTAGCTGTATAATATAATTCACATGGTGGGTCTGAAATTCCTAGGTAAGTGACATTCACAAAGTATTATCTTTTCTGCATTCTATTTTAATATGAGAAAAATCATATCTTAAAGCAATCCTCTGCAATCTGCATACTTGTTTTGTAGCTGTTGCCTTGTTGAGTAAACGAATGTTTTTGGGAGGTGAGGAATTAATGGTAAGGAATCATGTGACAGCACAACATGTGCCTTGAGGGAACAGATCAAGAGAAGTGTCATTCAACCACCTGCACTTAGGCAAGTTGCTAATTAAATCGTGAACATTGACTCGAGTTGTAGATTTTGCTGGAGTTTGGGAGAATGAAGTAATATCTGATAAATACTGCTTTGTTTTAATGAGGCTTTAAAAAGATTAAATGGTTTTAACTTTATGACTTTGTTTTTAATTATTAATAGTTTTATTTTTAATATAAAATTATAGGGGTTTTACTGACGCTTAAGAGAGGCTGGTGAATGCGTAAGGCAGTATAAGGTAAGTATAATGCATAAGGTAATAGTGTATACAAACTTGTAAGTATGCACTCTTATGGAGACATGCAGTAGATATCCATATAGTAGACCATTAGGAAGGAAACATCTGGGTTGAGGGTTTTTTGTTTTGCCTAAGAGAGAAAACATTTCTTAAATGGATGTCTTTCTTGAATATGAAAGTATTAGATCAGTGTGCAGACACTGTTTTCTAAATAGTGAAACTGGAAAGGTTCCCCTTTATGGCCAACTAATGGAATAGACTGAAAACCAGCAAATATCTCTTCCTCCCCTGCTCTTTCTGCTGCAGTGAATTTGGCCCCAGAGCTTCTAGCAGACAGCAGCTGTGTTCTCAAAAAATAGAGCGCTATTGCTGTGCCTGGTTTCTGTGTGATTAAAGTGGAAAGCAGGTTTATTGCATGCCTTTTGAATTACTTCATTGTGGTTCATTGTAGGGACTGACCAATATTTGTTTCTAGGAATACGTGCCAAACTAATGAGTGTCTTTATTCTCTGTTCATAATGTTATTTATCAAGCTGGATGTGTGTCCTAGACCAGGAGGCTCAGACAAGTAGTTAATTTACTTTGCCTGATATGACCTACTGCACAGGACTGTGCAGTGCTTTAAAATGGGTTGTGTACCATTTTTATCAGGCTGACCCCTAGCCTGACACTGTGAATGATAATAAAATCAAAGGTTAGCCGTGGGAGTCCCTCTAATGGGCAGCTTTGAAAGGGTAACTCACTAAAATGGGTCACGCAGGAACATATCTTAAGAACTGATGATATAACGCACAATAATGTTGGCCTGACCGACTGTACGTGAAATGGTATAAAGCTGGCAACGCTTGCCAGTATGCAGCCCTTGCTATGTAGACTGAATGAAAGCAGTGGCACAGGGGTCCAGCACATACAGGTCACCTACAGGTTTCCACCTCGCAGGGTTTGTCTGGAAGCATTCTCCTCATCTGAACATGCACAAGTACGTTCTCCCCATTTTTAGGGGGAAGGCAAATTCTACCAAAACCAATGGTCCTGCACGCTGATTGATAATGCTAATGTTAGAAGGCAGGTCAGCGATTGCACTAGATATAGTAGAGGAATGTGGAGATGCCTTTTATTAACAATGAATTTATTTCTATTTCTTCATATTATGTTTTGATCCATTTGCAATATGTAAAAGTAATTAACCCTGAAAACATTTGTGTTGGCCTGTCAATGGGCTTTTCTTAAATCATAATGTTAGAAAATCTGCTATATATATTATCTGCTGTATCAGATACCTTTGTTGTTACTGAACACTTAGTTAAAGCATAATGTCTCCCTCCCAGCATTGTCTGGGAGACCATTTAAAGTATATCCTATTTTTTGATGTCACAAATTGATTAAAGCTTGAAATTGAGGTTGCTTTATTTAAAATTAAGGTTAAAAAAAAATGCACCTGTCCTAAGCTCTGTGGAGACTATTGTCCCTCAGGAGACAAGTTGTTAGCAATGCAATAAATAGAATGGAATTACTATAGTCTTAACTTAGTTTAATTGAAATTTCAGGCAGGCAGGCAGGTAAAAGAGCCTTGTTTCCAATCCTCTGTCAATTTGGGCAGCAGATTGGCAAACAGGGGTCCCATAAAGTTAGGATGAGCAGACACCAGAACTCATTCTGTTTCCTTTTCCTAAGGCATGACAGTTTGGATGGAACCAGCATTTTAAAAATCAGGCCATGCTGAACTGGTATTTACAATTATTGCAACTGCATAAAATATAGAGCAAAAATATCAGTGCTCCTCCACGTGCCTACTGGGCAGCACTGTATGCACTATGCACGTCCAATGGCCTGGTTAAGCGTTTACACTGTCTGCAAATGTATTTGTCCTTCTTTGTGAGGAACTTGATGCGGTTTGAAAATAGTCTATGGTCCTACTACTGTGACTCTGGTCCAAGGACCATGATCATTAAAACTACAATTCAGCAGGTGACACAAATCTAATCCAAGACAGACTATTGACTCAATATGTGTCTCTGGGAAAAGCTATTAATCTCTTTGGGTTTATTATCAAGTAAAACACAGCCTGAAAGCAGAATGAAAAGTGAGATTTCTAGTAACTAAAAAGCAGGTGTATTCATCTAAAGAATACCTTGTTCTTAGATTCAAAATATCCCAGTCTAATCATGCATGTGTATTTTGCAGCAGCTGCCTGGTCTCCCGTTGCTGGGCGCGGGGGAGCCTGTGATGGGATGCTCACATGTCATTCAGAGAGAACCTGTTTTAGAGCTGACTTTGCTGTACAGCACGGTGCCCACTAATGCCCAAGGTCCTGCAGACTTCCCCGACAGCAGTTCTTCCCCATATCTATTACCATGGATATTAAATAGCTGCTCTATAATAAACCCTGATTCTGAATGTCAAGCTATTCAAACACTATGTAATTGCCATTCTGGGAATAACAAACTTTCTTCTGTAAGTGCTGGCTGTGGCAAGTTCATTTTGAAAGTAATAATACCCATAGGGTGAGTGTGTAAATCATCACTCTGCAGATGCAGTTTTTACATTTGGACAATTGGTCAAAGCAAAAATAACAGATGAATTAACAGATAGATAAGCATTCAGTTAAATGCTGCACACTTCAATTTTTTCTTGAGGGAAATAATATGTTTTTATTGCTTGTAGCTCCAGAGAATATTCAGCTTTATATTGTTTTTTATCTTACTAATAAAGGAGTTTGGGTTGTTTAACATRTTCTCAGGAGTCCATGCTCCAAACTTTGCCCTCCAGTTGGTATTACGGTATCAGTAATTGCTGCCTCATGTTAACATTTATTTAAAGCTGCTGATTTAACATTTAAAAATTCTGAGGTTAATGGATCTGTGAATACAGATCCATTAACCTCAATAAAAACAAATGGGACCTTTAGTGAACTAAAATAAGTGCAGATCAAGGATACACTTTCACTAATACTTACTGATAGCATTTAGATTGTACTGTTAAAATGTCAGGTCATAAAAAGGGCTGGTAATGTAGTAATATTCAAGGTGAATTTCAGTGTTTTGGTCATTTCTGTGACCTAAGATAGGATAGTTTAAGATCAAGAAAGCTCAATGTTCTAATTGCAAGAAATTCGGGGTAGACTGGTATGTAAATGGTATATTTTGGGGGCTGAGCTGGGTTTACTTAAGAACAAAATTGTCTTGAATGCATATTTCATCCAATGAACAAATTATGATAGTGTGGTTACATGACTTAGACATTTATTTTATATAGAAATTGACTTTTCTAGCTTGCAGCACAGGAGAAAGCTATAATACTTAGAAAACAAATAAATAAATGAGGCAACATACTTCCTTATAAAAGAATTGCTTTCCTTTTAGTCTTCATATTTAATCTAACATTACCATAAAAGATGCAGAAACCTAGAAGCAGCATTTAGAAAGAAACATCAGTTCCCTAGTTCATCTCCTGCCTCATAAAACAGCAAGTCTGCTTTTACAGTAGGCACATACAGGACCGTAAGGGCTAAATCCTGAGCAGAACTCACTGGCGCAGACATCTGTGCCTTTGTGGGCACAAGTTAATTCCATGATGAATATGCAATTCCATCTCTATTCTTCTTTATCTCTTGTGTATCAAAATTTTCTCTTTCAAGTTCTCAGTTATGTACGTGTATACACATATAAGTTGAAGATGTTTTAAACACAACAACGTGGACTTTAAGAGCCAGCTGTGGGTTGGGTTTTTTTGTGAATGTTGTGAGATTGTAAAATACCAATACTGCTTATTTATGCTCTAAGGAGTTAAGTACTATCCTTCATGCATGTATATACCTGTGCTTACACTTGTTCATATAGTAGATTAAATAATAAAAATATATTATTGTTAATTTCAGCACGCAAGTAGGACATTTAGGAAATAGAGGATAATTTTGAAAAGCATTACACAGGCATTTGGGAACTATGTTATAATGAACTCCAGAGTAGATGGGTCAATGTAAAGATAATTTACTTATATGTGTAAGCAGTGTTGTAACAGATGGTTATCAAAAAACGTAGTATTTTCTATGTGGCAACCAACTCCTAGAGGCAGAAGGTCAAAAAGCACCTAAAGTTTTGGAACCCAAAGTCGCACTGGAAACCCATTCATTCTTCATACCAGTTTACTGATCTAATCTGGCGTATCCAATAAGGCTGAGATATACTTTTGCACAGTACTACAGCAATAAAAATAGTTCAAATATTTTTCAAAAAATCAATTTAAAAAACATGAAAAGCATTTAAGAGATCAGGTTTCCTAACCTGTTCAGTTCTCAAAATGTGTTAGTCAGTTGTACTTCAGGTTTCTACCATTATTACTGCAGACTTCAACAATATTATGCAGATATAAATGTAATCTAAATTGGGCTTCTGTATGAGCATGCTGCAATTCAAAGCCTCTGGTTTTTGTTTTGTTTTGTTTTCAAAAATGGATATTGATTAATCTGTGCTGATCACAGCAAACAGCTAAGTATTAAAATCTCATCAGAAACAAAACAAAATACCAAATCTCACTGGCAAGTACACAGATGAGACAAAGTAATAGCTCTCCAAGGTTTAAGTGCATAACAAACTAAACTCTAGTTGTCAAACAAAAGAAGAGAACTATAGCTGAATATTGATATTTCTTACGAATTGTTTAGATCTACTGTCATAATGTGTGATTTGATAAATAAAGCCCAACACTGTTTAAGAACAGAGAAAAAAATTTTTTTTAACTACTTTTCTATTTAGCAAAATAGACAATGTCAGTTTTCTGCTGCTGTGATTTTGTTTCAACTCTACTAAACATCAAGTAGATTGGATTCTCGTGTTGGAAACCAGAATGCGTCACCGTGTGAATTGAAATGCATTACTCTGTGAATTGGAATGAATTAGGCACACTCTATTGCACTGTCGTCCTGTCATATTTCTGCCTTTCTAAAAATGGTTCTTGTAAGAGTTTACTATTAAATCTAGGACAACACTTTAAACAAAATTTACTGAAGTCTTTCATGTGTTAAATTTCATTACAAGTAATATTAGTTCTTTTAACGCTGGATATATGTATATATGTTTTCTCATAAAGTTGCACTTCATTCATGTCAGCTAAGATGGTGAATGTTTTAAATTAAGAAAATGTTTTCTTTAAGGAGTAGTAGGATGTATTCAAATCTGCAACTGCAGTCTTATCCCTTTTCAAAAGACAGGATTTTTTATATAAAAGTTGTGACTAAAGCTTTCCAATGTTTCTCATTGAAGTGGATATCTAACTTTCAGGGTGTTTTGAAAAATCCCATCCTAAATTTTTAATTCAGGAACCATCAGCACAGTTTCCAAATCTATTGTTGGAGCTATATTTTCTCTATCTATATTTGAGACATCAGCTAAATCTTTTTTCCCTGCCTTGAAATCAAGCCTCATGAATATCTACTTTGCACTTAAAAATAAGTCTTCTTACAAATACCTCTTTCTTCAATGGCAGCAACATTTTGCAGAACTAGTTAGCTATGCATTAAAGGCTGGAAGCTGATAGACCGCCTGTGGCTTGGCATCCCAGCCCAGGCGGGCATACTGCTTAAAGAGAAATTGTACTTTCGGCTCAGTGGTCTGGGTTGTTTCCTTCTCCGATCTGCATCTAGGCTGTACCATGTTTATTCTGTTTCATTTTTCAAGAGTCTCTCTCTTCTGTGACCCAAATCTGATAATAACACATGGCAACAGGGTAATATAGCCTGGTATATTACTTACCATTCTACTACTGTAGTCTTTTATTAATGGACTGTACTCATGAGAAGACATGTTATTGATTATTGCGTGTTGGCCCTGGTTCAACTAAGCGCTTCAGCACATTTCTAACTTTAAGGGGAAAAGTGCATTAAGTACTGTTAGAGTACTGACACACTCGAACTGAGGTACAGTTTAAGCATCATACTGAACTGAAGTTTTTATAAATTAAAGAGTGAAAGAACAGACAGTAGAAGGTGAACACATCATGCTACATCACAAGAAAAACATTAGTCTTTTATCTTGCAAGTTGTGCAAGTCTCGTTAATTGGGGATTCTCTCTAGATTACCCAATGTTACAAGCACACTTTGTTGTAAGAAAAAAATGAAGGGATTTACTAATGGTGCTGCACTTACATATGGTATTATGTATAAACTTCTGTTTTCATCTTCCTGGCTAAAGTTAAAAGGCAGGACAGAGTGGAGCAAGCTATTCTACGAAATATTTTTATTAGCTTTTAGTGCTGGATTGGTAGTAACAATCTTAATAGTGCTACAATAATTTTTATGTTTTCTCTCCTTTTACAGATCATCCATTACTATATTTCGTTTTAATCAATTTTTTTATTTCTCACAAATAAGTGGACATTCATCTTCCGTGTCTATTGTTTGCCATTGCTTAATACTTATTGCCAAGCTCGCAAAGCTGCTCTTGTACTTGATTAAATGAAGACTATGGAACTGTAATAATCCTGGTTTGCCACGACATTTTGAACCAATATTGGAGAAATAAGTAGTATGCTTATCAGGAATAGTAAGAAGTTATCTTGTAACTTTTAAAATAGTATATAGTCTGCACTTGAGGTGTAGGGTACTTTTTGACTAACCTCATCTTTGTAGTCAGATGCCTAACTCCATAAAATTGTATAGAGACTATTTCTATTACAGCTGGTGGCATATGATCTATGGACACATATATGTGTGCCTTCACATATAACGCAGTTGCACATTAGTCTCCAGCTCACTTAAAAATTGAGCTTCAGAGTGTAAGTCCTGGCATCAGGAATATCCTTCCACTGTCTGGTGTTGAAGAGAGAATTGAGAACATCACATTTCTGTTGTGCAAACATACAATGTAGTCAGGACTCAAATCCTGAGAAGGATCATCTCCTGTATTGCATTAGAAAGGAACTTCATCCCTGAAATCAAACTATTTCCATCATTTGAACGCGCTTATGAATTTAGACATACTAATGTACTCTATATTGTGCATGCAAATTTATTTTGTTTCAAAACTGAAAACAAGTCTGTACATTCTGACTTACCCACATTCAGTCATGGAGTGAACAGCTCTATTAATCATGAACGCTGTTGTGTCTAATTCCTTCAGTACCAGATCTGTTTCTCAAAAGTGTTTTGAAACATCTTTTTCTAAGGATCTTCTGTACATTTGTCTATAACTCTGTGGCCCTCTATTAGAATGACAAAAATTCCCAGTGTATTTTACAAGCTTTGAGAGTGACTTGTGAAATTCATTTTCCTTTGTGGTATGGAATAGTGCTGTAACCTCTAGGGAGTCTGTGTTTAGAAGTGTCCTGGAGCATATTTAAATCATTATGATTTCTTTTCTTTTTTAGAAAGATGTTATTCCTTCCTTATTTTCATTACAGTACAGATGGTTGCACCCCAAATCAGCTGTACAGATGATTGGGGTCCAGTGATGTACTACATACAGTGGTATTAGCTGAGATCCATTTCTGCTGCAAATAGATAGTATAAATACTAAATATGTAAATTAATAATATAAAATGCTTTAAAAAAACACAAAACACATTCGGATGTCCATACATTGCATGCTTATCTTTGTTTATTATCGTAGAACAGAGTTGGTCAGCATACCGAGGTTGCCTGAGATGCTGAGCAGCCCTTTTTACATGAGGCTTTTTCCTCTGTGTCTGTGCAGAGAAAATACAGATTGGCAGCCAGCATCCATCTCACAGATATGTACAATAAACTAATCTAAGCTGTGAAGCTTGAATTTTGAGCATTCACTGAATCTTATGTAGCAGTTACTTGGGTAAATCAGGGATTTTTCTTTTTTCATTTGGTTAGTGCAAGGTGAGGCATCGCTTTATGATCATTAGAGCTTTTTTCACTTTTTTCCATTTCACTGTATGCTGTTCAGCTGTGAGAATATCGCACGATAGGTGAATTTGTATTTAACTACCCTTGCAGTTTACTACAGTATTTACTGAAGTCAGAGGAAGGGCTTCTTTATGGTCTTTGACATAATATCAGGCCTCAATATTTACAGAATCACTGAACAGTTGACGTTGGCTGGGACCTCTGGAGAGTGTCTAGTCCAGCCCAACTGCTCCAGCAGGGTCACCTAGAGCAGGTTGCCCAGGACAATGTCCAGACGGCTTTTGAATATCTCCAAGGATGGAGACTCCACAACCTCTCTGGGCAACCTGCTCCATTGTTCAACTACCCTCACAGTAAAGAAATTTAAATGGAATTTCTTGTATTTCAATGTGTACCCATTGTCTTTTGTCTGTTCTCTTAATTTGTAGCTATCAAAATCAGTTTGACTGGAGAATTATTGTCATATATGGTGGTAGATCTATTTCAAGATTTTATTTTTTTATTTTTTTATTTTTTTTAACCTGGAGAGTGCCTAGGTACAATACTGTAGTCACACCTCTCATCTGTTTTGTTACTATATTTCCTCAAACATAAAGAGCAATAATGAAGTATAGGCTTTTAGAATGTGGGATATCTGCTGGTCTTTAATCAAAAGTATCCAAAAAGTATCTGGATATTAATAAGACTCCTTTTTCTTTCCTCCTTTTTTGTCGATCAGTGAGTTTTCCTAGAAGGTATTTAAAGAAATACAAGGCTTTAATTTGCTGATATTTATTCCACTGTTTGAGGAAAAGAAAAGGTTGAAAATAATCAAATATTCAGCATATGAGATGTCTCAGAAATTTGATAGATAACTTAAAACACTTAGAATGAGGACTGTGACCCATTATTCTTTTTACATGATTTAGTGGGGCACAGTTTAGTTAGTGAATTGAAGATTATGTACAAATTGCTACCATTAGGCTGAGAGCGTGCTCAAGTGTGAAACTATACTGTAATGAGTTTTGGTACTTTTGAGCTTCAGTCTCCAAAATTCATTTATTTCATGTTAAGAATATTGGCAAGATTGAAAGATATTTACCTAAATACTAAATTAAAAAAATGTCTAAAGTTTCTATTTATTCCCATTAGTCTGGAACAAAGTATACTACAGAAGTAACAGTCATCTTTTCTTCAATGTGTCTTTCAGTTTGTGTAAGCTTAAGTGTAATTGCCCAAAATGTAAAGAATATAGTATTAGAATAGGATGGTAAACAATTTATCTTTCCTGAGACAAATAGGATATCAGAGATAAGATTATCTGCCCTAAATAATGTTTCAAGCTCTAATATTTTGTGGAATTTATTTTATCCAAAAGGATAATCCACTTGGAGATGATAACTCTGCAATAGGGTTGTGGAAGTTATCTAAAATTACTTGTTTTGATTTTTCAGCTTCCATGTTTCAGTTTCAGTTCAAATTTTGCATATTCAAATAAGTTGAAAATAATCCTTGAATGTGTAGATTGAACAGAGAGTGTATCATTATCTTTTTCTACAGCTGCACCTAATTTCCAGAGTGGCCTATGGTTCCTGGTTCTCCAAATAGCAATGGCTGCTAGTGTTGCCTGTAAGAGTGCTGCCATATGTTTAAGGTACAAGTGTCACAGCAGTTATCTACCTGTTTGGCATTATTTTTTTACTGTTATAACATGTAATAGATGGCAGAACTGGGGAAGCTCGGCAGCAGGCTCTAAATACTCATTTGCCCACCTCTGCCATGATCAGGTCAGCATGAAAACATGGCTGCGCTGTGGTGCTACACTGGCATTTTGCAGTGTTTGTCACAACGGCTATAGCCTGTGATTTGCTGGTCTTGATGTCTGGAGATCATCCTTCTCACTGTGTTCATCAGCTCCCTCGTTAGATTTTGCTGTCTGATCCTGGGTTTGGAAATGATGAGGCTTTTTATTCTGAAGGGTCTATCTCTAACCATCCACTTACCAGGTATTTCATGGGATGTGGAGCTTGGGTTTGCCATCGCTAAGGCATGATTTAGGACATTTTATTTACCTGTTGTTTTGGATTGTAATGACTGTAATTGAAGCACCTAATTCCAGAAGAGGTTATTAAGTAAATAAATTAATCAGATTGCATTTCATGGTAATATAATCAAGAGATATTACTCTGGTAAAATATTATCATTTTATAAATAGTTCATGATATCTGACTGTTTACACATATTAGCAAATATAGTAACATTCAGGAAAAGTAGTTCAACAGAATTATAAATTAGTCTATTTTGCATCTTATTTTTTTGAAATTATGTAATATAACAATAACACAATATTTTACATACTTTTATACCGTTTTTCTTCCAGAAAACATGAATGCAGTGTAAACAGTTACGGTAAAGCAAAACTGCGTGTTCTTATTAGAAAAAGTCTCTTTTAATATTATATCTGCTTGTGTTTATATTTCACAACTCAGTGAACCTGCCAGGCTTCACTATTTTATGTAAAGAGAATAACAGATTATTAGCTTACTTACAACCAGTCCTCTTTTCCATGATTTCACAAACAAACACAGCAGCCTTCCCTCTCACCCTTCGCAAGCTGTGGTAACTAAATACAACTAAACAGCTTCTTAAACTTGCAAATCAGCCCCTCGTGTTTAAAATGTTTGAGCAAAATTATCTGTATTACCCGTCTCTCTGCCACACAGCATAAGCAGAACAGAGGTTGTGTGGTCTGTAAACTGCATTCTACTCCACCTGCCCACACCCCCCCAAAAAAGAAATACACCCCTGTAATCAGAGCAATTCATAATTCAATAAAATCGAATCTTAAGATGTTGAGAATAATTGAACTATGCAAGCACTTGGTTATGGCAGTCACTGTATGAGTAATGTTTTCAAATAAGCATGTGTTGCATGGAGCAGTAATGGTATTCCTTGTCTGTCTTGGTTATACTGACATAATTACACTGATATTTTAGTCTGACAGAGGATATGTGGCTTCAGCTGGTATAAATCAGTTTAGCTTCTCTAATGTCACCAGAGATGAATTTTACTTTAAACAACGAAGCTAAGCATATGCACCTGCTGATGATTGGTCCCCAGTATCTCTTTTCCTTAAACAAGGAGAACACAGCACTGGCTGGAGAAACAGGAACTGCAGTTTGGAAATTAGGTGCAATTAGTATTGCCCTTTGTGAATTGTAATCTGTGTGAATGCCACTTTCTACAAAGTATTTGTAACTAGACTTGCTTGATAAGTGTTACTAGTAATTTTTCTGCAAAGCTTTGTTAGGTATTTCATCCTCGTATTTGGCGTTTGATGTAAGCTGAGCTGCTAATGTTGAGGATATGTCTGCAGCTTGCTTTGGTTGATGGTCTGTTGGGTGAATCCTGTTTCTGATTTTTAGGTTTTCGATTTTCTTCACTAGCAGAACATCTAAACCAACTGCTTGTCTTTGCTAGTTTAAAAATTATATCTGTGGAATTTCCTCTATCAAATTTGGGCATTAGTTCAACTTTGTAACAGCCTCTGAGCTCTGTTCTGGAAGTTCATATCTGAGCGTCCTTCATCTCCAGCGCTTCACCCAGTACTGATCTCTTTTGCTACTACCTTGGTTCTTCCCAGATCCTAAATTGTCACTGATGTTAAAGAAAAAAACCTCAATTTGGGGGTATCTCCTCTGAAACAGTTGGTTTGGAACTTGCTTTTTGAGCAAAGTTTGTGGTGTTTGTGGTCACCTCTGTGGCTAGGAAGGAGATGCAAACAGAAATGGCTACTCTTGTTCTGGAGTTGAAAAACAACGCAAAGTATCACGGCCTTTAGGTTTGTACATCCTACCGTGTTTCTTCAGCTTCCACTGGGGAATGAGCTCAGGCACAAATCCTATGATTACAGAAAACCTGTATTAAAACATATATACTGTGGAGGATTTGTACCACAGAATGCAGAACACAGGTTCTTTATGGGTCCTTTCTGTGGAAGATTTTCAGGATTACAAATGAACTGGACTCAATTTTTATCTCAATTGTTTTAATTCTTTTCCCTAATTCTTTCCCGACACAGCAGAGGTTGTA
Organism: Apteryx rowi; assembly: GCF_003343035.1. Classification (NCBI taxonomy): domain Eukaryota; kingdom Metazoa; phylum Chordata; class Aves; order Apterygiformes; family Apterygidae; genus Apteryx; species Apteryx rowi. Next base: position 4,430,266 of record NW_020448085.1, on the reverse strand, counting down.
ACCTGATTGTAAAGGCCCCACTGTCCTGAAAATTGAGTCCTGCAGAAGACACAGTATAAAATTAGCACCTGTGTTGTGGATAAGTTATAGCTAACCTTTCATCTCCTCTGAATAATGAAAATAAAAATACTTGGATGTGTGAATTCATATTATTTCATCAGAGATAATATATAGTCAGGTATTGTAGGCCAAATATTTAAAGATATCTCAATATTTAAAATTACCCCAACATTCTTTCTATGAAATTTTCAAAGTACATAAGTGCCGACGCCAACAGATATTTATGGAAATTAATAGCTGAGAATTTTGAAAATACTGCTTAGTGCTTATAGGTAGTTGCCTAAATACCTTAAAAATTCAGTCCTATTTTGACAGTCACAGAAGAAAAATCTGTTATATAGTCACTGATAGGTTCACTTTAAAGTGAAAGCTAAAACTTTTTAACTATTTTTTTCCATTTCAATGGCTTTTTGTAGTATTTGGAGTTACTGTTGCCTTTATAGGTGTCAAATGGCATAATAAGAAAAATGCACCCCATTTTTAACAGCCTAAAATATTTACAGAGAAATCTGAAGTTTAAAATTCTGTGTTTATTTAAGGACTTTCAGCTATTTCTGCAGTGGAAAAATAATTTTAAACTCGACCCAAACAGTGAAAATAAGTGAAGCAATTAAAAAAAAAAAAAAAGAAAGAAAAAAAACAACTTCAGGACATTTCCATGATGCTTTGCAATCTGCATAGAGGTCAGGTACTTTTTTGTTGTTGTTTTTCCAATCCATACATCATACATGCTGTCTCCCTGACATACTTTGAGTTCTTTCAAAGAAGCTGATGCGGAGCGACCATTCAATCCATTTTGCTATTACCTTTATGAAAGCTACAGTGCACCTTGAGAAGAGCGTGTCTGACCCAATTTGATCTTTCATTTCTAATACCATAGCTTGCTGACTTTCTAAAGGATAGTCAAGAAAGGCCTATTAGCAGATGTTATCACTGGAATCACCCTTTCTGAAATAAGGACTGACAAGACCATCTGTTCATTTGTTGCTTGATAACTTGAGCTTCCGTGTTGTCCTGGAAATCCTGCTGATAGATCTGTTTCCATGTGGTCACATAGCATTGATCTGTTTGGAGTGGATTTTTGTGGAGCAGAATAGAAAAAGATGGAAAACAGAAACACTGTCTTAATGAGCAAATAGCAAAGGCTGCTGTACAGTATGGGTAGAATTTTTTGTAAAACCTAAGTGATTTAGTACGACAAAGCCCATTGACTAGAAATGAAAGTGAGGCAGAGAGTCTGTACCTGAAGTTTATGAAAAYTGTATCCCATATTGGTTCCTACATCTGAAGGATGTGTATACTACTGATTACTTAAGCACTTAAATGCTGCTGATGAATGTATAGAAAAACAATCAGTGAGGCTAAGAAATTCACTGAAAGTACAAAGCAAACATTGAAATCTCTGTGGGAATGTAATTGACCTTTTTTAATTGTAAGCTCTGGCAGAGAATGATTTAAGTTTACTAATTTAGCATTCTATTTAATGAAGCAGGTGTGACATCTTCACTGATAAATATTAACAGAGATGGTGTGAGTGTGAAGTCTAAAGAGTCTATAATGTTTTAATAATGAATCGATAATAGACCTGCCCATAATTCTAGAAAATTTAGAAAGTGCGGTTTGAAATTACTGTGATGGTGTTCTTAGTCATCCAAATCTTTGGTGACCCCCATAGTCATTGATTATAGTGCTCAAAACCCACCATGAACTGCATCTATTTTATACCATTTACATGTTTACATCAATTTGTTTGGTAATGTACAAATTGGTAAAAAAGCAGCTTGTGAGTGAAGATACTTTATTGAATGGTGTAGGCTGAGTCACCAGCCAAGGAGTTGAAAGGCTTTACCTTTCATTGAGTCAAGGAACTGTTGATTAACCAGGCAAGAGCAAGGAATGACACCTCGTCTAACAAATTGTCAGTTGCTTCTTCAAAGAAGTAGAAAAGCAAGTTAGCAAATAAATAAATAAATAAATAAATAAATTTTGAGGAAAAAGATTAATTATGTTAGAATGCCAGATAATGTGTATATAAGAGAAAGGACTAGAGGAAGTCAGCTGGAAACAGAGAAAGTACCCTTTTGAATTTAAACTTGAGATAAGCAGATAAATTGTGGGTTTTCTTTTATCTTCTTTCATTTACACACTTCTTTTTTCTAAACATTTTTACTGTACTATTTCATAATTGTAAACAAATAGAAGCTTATTTACATCTCATTTTAGCTTATTTAATGTCAATATTGATGATAAAAAAAAAAAAGACAAATCCAGTGGTGTGATAGATTTATAAAATGGGGTTTGGGAACATATTGTCGTATGCACAGCCCCTCAGCACGCTCCCCAAACTACCCAAGAGGTTGCAAGCTGGTGGCACGCTGCGGCTGCGCAGCTCAGCCTCTGACACCTGCATCCCAGTGGGAGGGCAGCAACGCAGGAGCAGTGTTGGAAGCCGGAGAGCTGCCTGGCAGTGTGGGGAGCACGTCCGAACCCAAGCTGTCCATGCTTTCACCAAAGCAACTATGCAATATTGGGTTTTAGCCGTTTTTCTTTACTTAACTGTGACATAGGGCAAGAGGATGGTTCAGAACATTGCAAAAAACTCTTCTGAGAGGTTTTAATCCTCTGCCTGTGCCAGTTAGATTCTTAAATGATTATGAATATAAGTCACTGAAGCTATAGAGACTTGCGATAGTTGGGGATCTGGCTATGTGCATAGTAAAAACTCAAAAGTTGTCCGAAATATAAGACCTCTACATTTTCAATGAATTATTTTGCAGACTACTTTTCTAACATTCACCAAAAAAACGCCTACTTGGCCTGCTTAGGTTTAACTCTAGCATAAAAAATGTTGCCTGAAAAATACATAACAATATCTGTAGAGATTTGTCATGAAATTGTTAGAAAAGACTTCATTCAGTTGTTAGTCTAGATTTCTAGACAGGGGAAAGGAGGTGAAGAAAGGAAATACTTTTGCTTGATGTTAGTTATGCAGAAATTTCATTTCTGTCTGGGCTTTAATATTGCATTGAAAATTCTGCTTTTGTTCTGTTATTTACTGTACACTTTTAAATCATCAGACTTAAGTAAAGCAGTAGCCAATAAACGTGAACAGCAATATTTGATGTAACTTAATGAAGGATACGCAAAGCCAATGCGAACCCCTCTTACAGGGTCAGGGAAGGCCAAAGAGTTATAAAACAGTTTGTGTAACTATGTTAGCTGTTACTTTTCTGAACAGTGCTGTATCTCTAATAATAATACATTCAATTGTTTTCATTAGCTGTAGATATTATCACTGTATAACCAACTATTCAGCCTATCAGGGTTTATTTGTATGACTTTGTTTAAAGTATGTGAGTAGGTTCTCTGCCTGTGTTCTTTAAAAATCATGATTGGCAAAGAGGTTTTTCACTCTCAGGGCTAGGACTTTTTTTTTTAGTTAGGAATCCTTTTCTTGAAGAAAGTCTTTTTAAATAATGTGCAAGTTTCCTGCATTTCAACAGTTAAGACATTTAGTTTGTTCTTTATGTGTGTCATAACTAGTATTTTTTTATTTATAAAGGTGACGAATGCAAGAAAAAGCTTTTTAAAAAGTTGTTTATTGTGCATGAACAGTCATAGTTTGTTTGGACTCTTTGTACACCTCCATTTTTCACTTAATAAGATTAGGGATATAACTTTAGAAAAAGCAGAATGACATTCTGTCAGTACTCCCATATCTGCTTTGCATTAGCATCAAGAAAACAAGAATTCTGATTTGTTACAACCTTATATTATCTCTTACTTATCAAGCAGAAATTTCTAAGTCTGTCTTGTGCTCTTACTTCCATGATGACAGTTTGAAACTTCAGTTTGCCTGTGTATCCTTGAATTTAATGTAGCTATTTCATCTTAAATTTGTGTGGCACTGTCAGCTAATAGCATTAGCTAAAAGCATCGGCAAGTCTCTAACAGATGTATTTGATGTCCTTCTTTAGAAGAGAGGAACAATATCTCAAAGCAGCAACAGTTTTCGTGTACAACATTTGCTTTTCTGTAAACATCTGACACTTTTGGCTCCACGGTTTAGAGCTAGATTTGCTAGGAATGGAGCAGGTAAGGAAATCAAAACTATTTGTAGGAAAGGATAAGTTTTGATTAGGTTTCTATTTCAGAAATAACATCTGAAATCTGTAGAAATATCCCATTTGAATATTCTTAATTAAAATGTTCTTCTGTTAATGTTGAAACAACTTTTTTGAAATTATGGTAATCTGCAGCATTAAAAGTAACCACGTTTGAAACGAAAATGAAGTCCTCTGAGTCACTTTGACTGTTTTAAATTTTTTTGAAAGCTTTCTAATTTTTGTCTCCCAGTTCAGGATGAAGAAAATGTTTAATTTGTCAAACATGTTCAGAGACAGAAAAACTATTTCTTGCTAACCTTTATCTAGCAACATTATTAATAATCTTCATCATTTTCACTGTTGAACACACAGAATCATGCAGCTGAGAATGCTGTGGTGGACAACATCAAAGAGAGCTTGGTAACATTGTAATTACTTCCAGTTAAAATGATCTCTGCATATCTACTTTTCGGTTAATATGCCATTATGCAAAGTAAGAGAATGTGTAAATGGTTTCTCTAAACTGACCTGACCTCTGCGAAGATGTGAAGAACATGAGGCTAACTCCTTCCTTCAACCTCACGTTAAGGATGAATGATTCCTGCGATTAGTAGGATAAAAGTATATGGGCCATATATAACCAAAAGAGCCTTCCAAATACCAGCTGGCCATTACTGTAGAGCTGGGAATATAGGAGGATACTTCCCTAAATGGGTTTTGAGGAAAACATCCAAGCCTCACAAAAGGGCGGGCTGGCTTTAGGTTTGCTTCCCAGGGTGACTGCCTGCTGTGCTGTCCTGTCCCAGTGTGACTGTAGCTGGCAGGCCAGTGCTGGGTCTCTACATAAACTGCTCTTTCAAGGTTTGTATCAAAACGGTGGCGGTGATGGGTTGAAGGGGCAGGAGAGCAACATATCAGTGTTCTGTGCTGCTGCCGCTTATTTGTGTGTGAATGTCAGAAAGCTGCAGTCCTCCCTATGATATTACATTCTTATCCTCTTATCCTGCCAGAGCACTGTCTTTCTGTGGCCATAAGCGTTGCGTGCGTCTGCGGTAACAGCGGGTGCTGGCAGATAGTGGCCTGCAGTCGAATTACCGGGGCTGGCTGGCTTGCTGCTTGGGGGCTGATAACGGCCCATGTGGGCGCTCCTAGCCCGTGGTGGCTGCAAAGCAGACATTGTTCACCTACACTGTTTTCAGCAGAAATTCAAACCTTTCAATTTTGCCTTGTGCCACATGGACAAGGTTCAACTGAGTCTAAAATGCCCTTCCAAAACACCTTGTTCTGTCATTTCTGTGTGTGCACAGATAGTTCTTGTTTTGTGCCTCTGAACTTCCCTGTTAGTGGTTAAATGTCATAAGCCTTCAGTGGGCAAAAAGACATCTAATTCATATAAACAAGAAGTAGATGATGTTTAATACCTCAGGAATCCTATACTTCATTTGTTTTCTGACAAGGTAAAACTGGCATGGTATGTATTAGAGGACAATAATTCTCTTTTTTGATAGATTGGTAGAAGAATGCCTTTCACTCAAAACCCAGCCTATCTTTCTTTCTTTGCATCAACTTTACCCRTGCTGTTTTTTTTCTGCCATCACTGATATCTGCAGAGATAAACCTGTTTAGAAAAAAACAAAAAAGAGCATTCTAAGACTGAATACGTCAGGTGGCTGTTGGCTTCCTTACAGATTAGAATTTTGTTTGAAATGAAAAATAAAAAAATGAAGGGGAAGGGAGATGGGGTGGAGGTAGGAAATACTTGACTTCAATTCAAGTCTTTATTTTAAGAACACATTTTTTTAGTGCTGTGGTTACCACTCCATGATCAATGCCATTCTTAATATACCGTCTTGCACAATTCTAGTCATTGCAGATGAAAATGCTTTAGTAGCAGTACAAATGTAGAAGGACCTGATTTTTTCAGAATTGTGGTGGTCACTAGCTCACAAGAGCTTGCAGTGAAACTTTCTAGTGTATGGCACGTGTTTGTGTAAAAGATAATTTGCCCAGCCCCCATGTATTTATTTCTACAGGAATGTTTGCAAACTATGGGGCAACCTTTCTTTATGGGTATGCACTTACAGTATTTTGAGTAAATGGCAAAATGCCACAAGAGATATTGCAGATTTGACCTGAAAAAATGAACATATCTGTCTCTTATGCTCATGTAAAACTCAGAAATTCCTATGTATAGTCTTTATTTCATTAGGTTTGCATTTGCGAGGGTTGTGTTGGTTAATAAAGGGAAACCCAGAGTCAACATACCAGAAATTATGCAGTTGATAGCATTATTAAGCTCAGCACTTCATAATGCATTTGGCTTTGTTCTTTTGTATTTCTTGTGCTTTACAAATATATGTTGCCCCATCAGTTAACACAACTGGAAAAAATGCACTGAGCCTTAAAGACAAAAGAAATAATAAGCTGGCAATTAATGTGATTTTCTTCTTCTTTTTTTTTTTTTAGCAACAAGCAAGTGCTACTTATTTTTAAAGTATGTTCTCTTTGTTGGAGGATCTGCAAAGTAGAATAGGCCTGTTTAAATGCATTTCTTACAGTTTGATATCTCTGTCTAACTGTAAAACTGACATGCTGCACGTGGTTAACCCTTCAAACTACTGTTGCAGGAATACCCATTCAAAGTTGTAGCTGTTACTTTCTAAATGAGCTGTCTGACTTTTTCCATGAAAAGTATGCTCATTGGGAAAACAGTCACAATAAAGTGAAAGAGATCTTGAGAGCTTTAGGCCAATGTGGTCAACAGGTTTAGCATTTTTCCCTTAGCCACTTAGAGTACATTCAGACAACTTTTTCAGTTCTGCTCATATCTCCATTTCTACTTCAAGAAAGTAACAAAAACACCAGTCCATTTTCCCAGCTTTTTGGGGAAAGGACTCATGTCTACGTCACTTGTGCTCGAGTCCTCCCTCCTTTCAAGTTTCTTGCCTTCCCCCCCCCCTTTTTTTTTATCAGCTCTAGTCCATCTAGTCCACCATTGAAGTGGTGTGCTCCCAGTTAGAGTTACGGGATAAGGTCCTACAGCTTCTAGCAGCTCTTAGCTACCAGGAAGAAGATTTCTGTTTTATTCTTCTCTTGGCCTTAACTTCTTGGAATGAGATGGGGTTATACATTTGTGTCTTAGTAGCTTGTTTGCAAAATGGAGACAGTCCTGTTTTTTTTTTTTTCTCCGTATCTTTCATATTTGTCTAGTCAGGTTGTGAGAAATCTTCAGTCTAGAGATGAATTTTGTGTGAATGTGCAGCATCTAGCAGAATAGCATACCAGTTGGTTAGAGCTTTTAGGTGCCACTTAGCTTCCTTGTCTCTGGTCATAAAGAAGCTGATATTGTAATAATAGTGTACACTATTGTTACTCGTAGTATTTTATTGACCAAAATGTTTGGGGGCAAATCTGCTCTTATTCATACATGAGTTCTGTTAGAAGACTCAGGCATGTACTCATGTATCTTTTGTCCATCTGAGCTTTTGGATTCCTTAAGAGTCTCAAAATGATAGCAGTGAGTATCTATTAAATTTAGGGAAAAGCATTTACTTTTGAAGTACCTCTCTGGACCACTGAAAACAAAACCAAACAAAAATCTTATCTTCTGCATTCTCAAACCACAGGACTGAAAACACGGGGCAGTTTTGTCTTCAGGATTAGAAATAAGCAATGTTCTTAATTTATTATCCCAYAGAAAAATTATTCAGGATGAAATCATACCAAAGAGTTTTGGCAATGTTATTTGCCCATCGTTTTCAAAAGCACTAATTAACTCAAAAGTCTTTTTAAAACCTGTAAATTGTGCTCTTAATTGACTGATTATAACAAAGGAGCTAATGCCTTTTTTCTCAACGAACTAAATGGCTCTGCTTTCCCTTCCTTTGTTATAAATTGCAGGCACCTTAAATTCAGTGTTTGGCTGTGGAACAGTGCCTGTCGAGTACAGCATTACAGCACACAGCAAAGGTGAAGAAGACTTCTGAATCATTTTCTTGCTTTTCACATTTAATTTTTCAGTTGGTGCTTTAAAAGGCATCTCAGACAGTAGGTATTCTCAAGGGCTTGTTGGGTTCCTCTGCTGGTTTAATAGTGATCGTGACACTTGTAGAAGAGTGGCACTGAGAGAATTAGTGAACTCATCAGAAGGAAGGAAGGAATGATCAATTATTCACCACATGCCATCAACTACAAGAAGCATGACTGCTGCCTGTCTCTCCCCTTTTCTTTCTTCTACACACACAAACTCAGCTTACGCTATTTGTGCAATTACATTATTTTCATTCAAACAATCTCTAGAGAAAGCTGTTTATTTGAGTATGCTGGAACATTCATCATTAGGGTATTGCATCAAGTGTCCTTGACATTCGCTGCTCTATGCCTCCTGCATCTTCCTCTGTAATTATTGTAGTTCTTGGGATAAAACAACAGAAAGATCTGGTTGATTTACCTAGAATTACTGATTTACCAGAATTCATAGAGATAGTTATATTATAATTTGAGCAGTCATGGATTATTTTTTGGACAATGTTTTTTGCTTGTTCTCTAAACTTTTGTACTTGAATCTGATTTTCAAGGGGAGGCGTCTAAGAACCTTTTTAAGTTTTCACATGTAAGTGAGATTTTGCATTCTTCATCTCTAAATATTCATAACTCACAGAAAGGAAGGTTATTATATTTTCATTCATTTTGAAATGTTATTGTTAAGTATATTTTGTTCAAAGCTCTGACCCAAGCTGTAAAAAAAAAAAAAAAAAAAAAAACTTGTTAGTCCTTGAAAAAACACTGGTTTACATGCTAGAGGGGGATTTGAGTTAGGATACCTCATATGCTGTTCTTATTTAAATGTCCAAGATTGTAGCATCTTTGTAATGGTTTTATTTATTGTTAGATTTGATTATCAAAAAATTGCATTTGCAAATTCAAAGAATGCATTGGTTTGGGAATCAATAAATCAGATTGTTGCAAACTGTTATAGATTCTGCTGAAGTGAGAGCCTTCATGAGTAACTTAAAAAGGAGAGACAAGAACCACGAGTGGAACTCAGAACTGAGAAAGGCTGAAGTTGGAGTCAGAGGATAGGAGTTATACTTCTTCTCTTTGTAATGAAACAGAACATTGCTAGATGCCTTGATCCAATGGCAAGTTCTTCATGCACCCCTTAGACAATGGTGTGGAGTATTTTGACCTTGCACCAAAACATTGTGGAGCAGTACTTGTGTAGAAAGAGAAGTGCAGGAGGTGCCRTCATCATGGACTTTGTGTAAGAATTTGAATAGTGAAGCTCCAGTAGTTTAGCTTGCTGTAACACTGCATATAAACATTTGCTATTAACACATCTTGTGCTAACTTATTTTTTGTTTGTGTTATTACATGTGCTGTACAAGTACCTGACCTGTGTAAAAGTAGTCTGTGATAACTACACACACAGCTACTGTGAGGATTCAGCCACGCTGCGCAGTAGGCTCCACGCACAGCCATGCACTGCGTCTGTTCTCATCTGTCGTTTCGCTCCTCGCTCTTGGCAAACCCTGCCCTTAATGTTTTAAGCTTCAGCTTTAAACTCGCGCTGTCCAATTTGCTTTTACCCAATTGTATTCTGATACTCTGTTTTATTCATGTGCCCATGACAGATAGGCAGAAAATATAGTCTGGGAGTAGCCCTGCAGAGTGTGACACTGTGCTGCTTGTTATCCTGGCATGAGTGTGTCTGTGCAGGTATGAGTGGAAAAAAGATGACAACTGTGGAATGGTTGCAAAGCTACTAAACTTGATAAACCTCAAACTTCCTCACCAGCTAAGAGATAAGGCTTAAGCRCAATATCTTAGGTAGAGATTATGTTCTGTACCTATATTGATTGTGGTAATCAGATACAATGGTGACACGTGAACTTCCCTAAAGTGGAAGATCTAAAGACCTGTTAGATCTAAAGGGTCAAGGCAGAGAGAAGTGCCTGAAATTGTTACACCCATTAAATTTTCTCTTGCTATCAACTTTATGCACATTAGCCACTAAGTAACACCAGTGATATCTAACAAAAAAAAATCTTAGGATACTTTAAAGACAGCTGGTTCAGAGCTGGGATGTTTAGCCTGTGTAAATTTTAAGCTGGTAAGTGCTGATCTTTTCTCCTGAAGTGATGGTGGAGGGGACATGCTTGGCTCTCACTTGCTTGACTTTATCAGAGGAAAGAGATACCTCTGTATGTTTTTTCATCCTGTCAGCTGGAACGAATGCTTTACTTTCACTTGTCCATGAAAGAACATCAGTTTAAAAAAACCCCAGCTTTTGCCCCCCATTTTTTTTCTTTTATTTTCCCAGTTTGAATACCAAAAAAAAAAAAAAGTTTTCTTCTAGATCCAGAAGACAATATCCAATTATATTAAAATCTAAAAAAGAAAGAATTACTTGTAATGTTAAGAGTTGCATGTTGTTTATGCATGCATTTCAATCACTTTGCTTTAAGGGAGGTTGCTGTTTTTTTGGTTTGTTTGATTGTTTATGTACCAGTGCTATGGCAGTTGCATGGCAAACCATAACAAGTACAGGTGGAGCACTGGCCACGTTTGGCCTATAGCAGTCAAGCAACCAAAAGATTCCAAAGTAGAAATAAATGGAATGATCTAAATTCAATAAATTACATTTCATCATCGCTTTGGAGGTAATTAATCAGACTTACTTATAAAAGTAGAATCAAAACTTTGAATTGATATTCCCTTGAAATCTAGAGTACAACTGGTTGAGAATCTAGTTCTAATGAGGTTCAAAAGCACAGTCTTCTGGGGGCACTGGATGTGCTGTGCTTTAAAACTGGCAAAGAGAATCATTTATTTCCATTTTGCCCATTAGGAAAATGAAACATAAAGCAATTATCTTAACAGGAAATCTGTTGTGAAACTAGAGAATAAAATAACACTCTGCTGACTCTTGGTCCCATGCCCTCGATTCTAGATCACGCTCCCACTTTAGAGGGCAGGGACAGTTCTTGAATTGAGGCCAAATATGCCATACATCCACTACAACATTTGTTTAAAGGCTATCTGAAAATGAGTAGAGAGGAGTGTAAATCTGTTGTCACATCTTGCATCAGCATATTGCATACACTGCTATACACTGTCTCTCATTTTATATGAAATTAATTTCTAGCACTTGCTGGCAGCTCTGTGGTTTTCACAACAGAATGAAGTGTAGATATTAACATAAAATGCTCATTGTATGATAATGTTCTTAGGCACCCTGACGGCTTATTACAGCTTATGACTATTAGTAAGAGAATATTAGTTTGAAAAGCTGAGAAACCAGTGTTGTATTTTTCAGTATGTGCCATACTTAGCAAGAAATGTCTGGGATAAATTGATTTCTGATCCTTGATTTATGTGGATCAGTAATTGTTGCTATAAAAGGCCCCGGGTAATATTTACAGCACAGAGAAATAAAGAAAAATGCTGGTATTTATCAGGATGGGTGGGATGCTGCTGCATATGAATTGTGGAGTTTCCTTGGCAAAGTGTACTTAATGATTCACAACAGTAAGTCGTATTCTGTAGACTATCATATCCTTCGAAAGGTGATACTTTTCTGCTCCTTTACTTCTCTTCTGCATTGCTGAAACTAGGATTTATCAGGTAATGCTAACCTTAAGAGTGTTAAAATTACCCTAATTACTTTTCTTCTGATATACATGTTTGAGGCTATTTTACAGGTTTGTACTGTTCCTCGGAGATAAATGAAAAAGACACAGCACAGTTTAACAAAAAATAAAGATGTTCTGATGTAGTTGCCTCTTAAAAATGCAAAGATCCTTTCTTTTACTCCATCCCTATGCCTTCTCTTCTCATGTCAGGGGAATCTGAATATTCAGCAATGCTAATTATTATTGGTATTATTGACTGTTTTACAAATGCCATAATATGTGTTTTAAAAGCTAAAGCTATAGCCAGGAAAATTTCTAACCATTCCAGGACTGTTAAAAAAAAAAAAAAAAAAAAAAAAAAGTGGTAAAATGTATATATTTTACTAAAATGGAAAGAAAACTGTCCAGCGCTAGAAAGACTTATACTAGGGCAGAACATCTCCAGGTAGGAATGGGGCTGAGCACTGCCGGCCAGTCAGGAACAACAGCCTGAGGACTTTGTTAATGCTAGAGATCACGTTCCAAATAACTGTGAATGTCCAAGTGCAGAAAAAAGCCTTTGAAAATAATGTGGAAATGTTTTAGAAACACTGAAAGATGAATCCATTATGCTATAAATCCTTTTGGTGCTACCATAGCAGTTAGGAAAATCTAAACTGAATAATATGTTTAGTTTGTTTCCATATTTAACCCCAATTACCCTTTGCAGGGGAATTCTTTTTTGCATTCAATTCCTCATCTCGCTTTTTAGCTCCTGTAGGCCTTATTTTTCCCCCACTACGTAAATTGCAGCAGGTGCACAGAATTGAAGACATCACAATTAAATGTAATCAAATATTTTAGGCACTAATGAACAGCTCCAGGAAAACAAGTCAAAAGGAAAAAAAAAAAAAAAAAAAGCCTTTAAGTGAGTGGATTTTCAAACACCCAAGGCACCATAGGGCCAATTAAGGGAGTCAGACACCAGGACACATACTGGCATTAATTATCTTTGAGTTCAGGGAAATAAAAAATAAAAGCAACAATTATCATAATAAATCTCCACACACTGCTTGTAAGTTGTGCTAATCTACAACACACCTGGGTTTCGGAGATTTAAGGCATGAAAGCGAATACTCAATCAGCGCGTGGCGACCTCGCGGAGAGGCTCACGGGAGACACGAGCCGGCGGTCGCGCAGAGGGGCCAAACCGCGGCCCGGCCGCCGCAGCGGCGTGCCCCCGCGCCGTGCCACAGCGGAGCAGAGCACAGCACTGCTGCGCTCCCCAGCTAGGAGCTTGCAAAGTCCGGGCTGTTAAAGAGGTAATTGCTCCCTCCCTCCTCTCTCTCGCTCTCATTTTATTACATGCATAACGAAAATTTTCACGATGGGAGTATCAGTCTCAATCTATTCTAAATACCTGTGAGTCTCTCTAATTCTCCTCTCTCTGAACTCAGAAGGAATCCGACTAAAAGAACAAATATTTCTTGGGTGCAATAAGAGTTTCTTTAAATGTGTAGATGGAAGAAAAAGCAAGACCTGCACTAAGCCAGAGGAAAAAAAAGATACAGTTATTAAAAATTGATCCTTGTCTGACTGATGTCTTGAACCAGCTGCAAGCTGTTCTCACTGAAATTATGGGAAAATGGGGTAATGTGTTTTGGGCTGTTGGTTTTATTTCAGCATTAGGTAAAAATGATGGCTGTAAAGGTTTTCATTGAAGCATTCTGTGGGTTTTTTGGTTGCATTGGGAGGGTAAATGTCATTCACTCCAACCTCCACAGAACATGTACTAGAAAAAAGCCCTGTATGAACAGGTTGAGGTTTAAATTTGTCATTCTTACAATGTTTAGCACGCTAATTAGTCTGAGGATTGAAGAAAGAAAAAGAATCGTGAATTTCTTTGCCCATTATTTCCTTTTTCTCCATATCTACTAATTACATTTTCATGCTTAAAATGGATGTCCTTTGGGGCTTTTTTGCGTTCAGAAGGTATTTTGCACAGCAAAGACACTACCAGAAGTGCATAATTTAGAAGGAATGGGTCAGTGAAAATGAGTCACACCTTCCACCAGCAGCGACATGCTACAGCATATGCCTGTGGGTGTTCTTCATGGATTTTCCACAAGTAGTATTAAAGCCATAAATTATTATGTTTGTTTTCAGATCCATTTCACTAAGTGTCCCCTTAGTCTGCCCTTATGAGCTTGGGGGAGAGAAGCAGTAGCTCAGTGCTTAACTTGCCACCCATTCTCAGCGTATGTCCACCATGCCTCTTCTCCAACGTCCAGAGTCCAGAACACCCTTTTTTTCTGGTTTACTAGCATCTTTTTTGATGAATACTTTCACTGACTTCAGTAGAAATGCTGCTAGAAAAAGAGCTGAGATTAATTACAGAGTTGGAAAATCCTGGCCTTAACCCAACAAGATGAATTTCTGTACTCTCTCTGTATTTTTTTAATATAAGTCTTCCCAAACTTGTAACTTCAGTGTCTGTTTTATGGATGATTTGAAGTTCAAAATGTCCTTGGGAGTTAAGATAATGAGAAGTATTTAAAATACATCCACAACACTAAATAATATTAAGTCTTTAATATTAATTAAAGAGAAGATATATTCTTGTTAGGAAACCGATACAGTGATACCTTAGCAGCAGAGGCATTGTTTTTGCCGCATTTCTTACCTGAGTACTTCCAGACTCCTCGGACTCTTTTCAGCAAGTGTTGCCCCCTGTGACGCTCCTTACCCATTTCGTGAGTGTCTCCACTTAAGCAAAGGCTTATCTAGCTCCTTTTGGTGTGTGCCTTGGAGGGGTGCCAAAACAGGTACCCGGCTTGGTTTGCCTTTGCTCTACCATGGGCTGAGGGAACAAGGTAGCTCTGTTCTTATACGTGTAACAGGGAGAGTAAAAGAGAGGTATCAGAATCCTGTTAGCCTTCAGCTGCTGCTGAAAATTCAGTATCTGAATATCTTAATAGATCTGTCTACAATTATTTCTAGGTTTTGTCTTTTTTTCTTTTCCAAGAGGTGTCAGCTAAATTGAGCACAGAAGTGTGCATGTAAAATTCAAATTAGTTCTCCTGATGTTTCATTATTTTGCACTCACCCAAATTATGTCCCATCTGGCATTTAATTGACCAGTTGCCAAATTTGGCTAAAACCCTTTTGAACTCCACAGAATATTATGCTACCTATACTCTTAAAATGTCTCACCAGTACATCAACTAAAATGTTGACAGACTGTTCTGTGTTGTTAGCCACAGTTCAAACTGTGGTTGTTGCTTTGCCTGTCTTAAAACTACAAAATACACTATAATTAGGCCCTAATTCTTTCTATGATATAACTTTAATACCCATGTTATCTTTTGGATCATTTGTTAAAATTTTCTTCTTTAACCTTGTATGTCACATACAGATTACTTCTGCTGAGACAAACAATGTTCAGAGACTTTTAAAATGTTGGTGTGCATTTATAATCATAGTTTGTATTGCTGTCCAATAAACTAAGTCGAATTATGAGAAAGTAAAAATAAATGCAAGTGTTGAAGGCATGTGCAGGCTGTTTTCATGGCAGCTGTATGGCTCTGTATGTATGGATCAGAATGAGCTTCCAATAAAACTTAGCATCTACAGTTAATAGCAAAAATAAGAGGCTGAGAATAAGAAATAAATGCCTCACTGAGCACTAGTCAGAATTTCACAGAACTGGCTGATCATAAGCTCTTGAATAATTTTATGGGATGTCATAGAGGTGTTTAAAAGGACTTTTTTTTCCCTTAAGAGTTGTGTATCAAGTTCGGGGTGGCAAATTATTGAGAATCGATCACGGGTGATTAAAAATTATCCTACAAAAAACTCGCTTCTTTAGAGCCAGGAAAGTGGCAATCCCACTTAATGCAGGTTTCCAGTATAAAACTGCTTTTTTACTCTGTTCTGATGACAATGCCAGAACGAGTTTTGGGGAAGGTTTTAGAGGATTCTTTACACTGCTGAAGACTGCTCAAGAGCAGCGGGGAATAGCTATTTCTGCTGACCTTTGTGCATGGGGTAGCTTATGTGTCTAACTGGAGGCCATTTACTGCGCGGCTTGGAAGGAATTGTAATCTAAATCTTTTTCAGCCAGGAGAGTTATGCCTCCATCTTTCAATGCTAATACTTTATCTTGTCAATTATTCAATGATATTAGGGTTTAGGTAGTTCAGCAGCCAGTTGCGTACAAAGATACAGGGTATGCCAGGAAAATTATAGTAAAATAAGGGGGTATAAATAAATGATACCAGTCCTTTGTTTTCTGCCTCCTTACCTCTTGCTTTCACTTCTGTTTCTTGTCACATTTTCCTTCCAGAGTCTTGCCTTTTCCATCGCCCTAGTCCTACTTCTGTGGCAAAGAGACCTTTCCTTTTTTGCCCCTTTATTATCTCTGACACTAATAATTGTAGCTTGGAGAGAATCCTCTAAACTTCAGAGAAATAATCAGGACGTTGCTCTAAGCTTGGTAAGCTTCTAGCCCCATTGTCAGGTGGGCAGATAAGTTGCCTTCATTAGGAGATTGACAGGAAAACAGAGATCTGTGGTCCTCTGCCCATAATTAACACTCTGCCTCTTGTTATTCCCCATCTGGGAGATATACTGGCCTTTCTATAGGAATAAGCTCAAGTAGTTATAAACGAAAGAGAGCTTGCGATGTCCTTAGCCTGATAATGAAAAACTCAGAGTTCCTCTGACAACTGCTAATAAGAGTAGTTAAGAGCTGAGTCTATCCAAGAAAATATTCAGATCTTTGTGGGATTTGCTTAATCATTTTCTAAATGAACTGTTTTCTTTAGAAAATGTCGAAGCATTTTGCTTTGATATTTTCAAGATGAGGTATTTTGACTTCTCATTTTGAAAAGATATATTACATTTAAGAATTAAATTTAAAATGATTTAAAAGAACTGAAAGGTTAAATGCCTGAAAATAAAACGTAATGCTTCTGTCTGAAATAAATGATTTGGGGGGAAGTATAGTTTTTGGATCAGTTTGGCAAACTGAAAAATCCAAAACTGAGCTAGCATTAATGTTCAGTTTGATGTACATTTGGAAACTATCCTCAGATGCATTTGATGTTTTTGGAATATAAAACAAATTTACACTTTGGCTTTAGATTAAATTGGTGTTGAAAAATGGTTTTCATTCTGTAACTACATAACTTCAAGGTAGAAATTTTTCTTCCTTTTTGTTAGAGTACCAATTTTTTTTAAAACTTCTTCTTACTGTGTGTTATCTAGAAAAGTAATAGACCTATATTCAAGCACAAAAAAACCCAACAAAAACAGAACTTGTAAAATTCGAGAGAAAATGAAACAATGTGATGCGTTCAACCGAGAAACATTTTATTCCTTAAAAGGCAGTGGTAATAGAGGGAGAGCTGGAGGACAGGTGAGGGGGTATCCGTAGGGGCCTTAACTGTTGACTTCATGTGAACGAATGAATTGATGTGTATCTAAACAATTTCTGAAAACCAGAAACATGTTGATTTGTTGATGCATCTGACTGCTTTGGGAAGGAAAACATTTAGGACGGCACACTGTCTCAGTAGACCATCTCTGTGACCTTATGCAGTGATTTTTCTGGTCTGAAAGGCCCTGCGTGAAAAGCCTAGGGCACACACAGGTGAAGCACTTTGTTCGTCGGCACGGGGGATTTGTTGGGAGGCACGGGGGACTTAGCGCCTCCGGCTCAGCTGGGCTTCCTCCCCTGCTCCCTCGGCCCAGCACCGCCGGCTCACCGCAGCGTCGCCTTCTCCAGGCTCCTCGGACGCAGGCGGTGGAGTTCAGCTTGCCTCACATCCTCTGCCGCGGCCTGCTTTGGGGGGTTGTTTTTGTTTTCTGTTTTGTTTCGTTTTTAACTCAGCTGTTGCATGCGGTGGGGAAGGCTCTTAACGTCGCCCATATTTCTTTCCCTTTTGGTGGCTGGGCCGTGGCAGCGCTCCTGCCCGTGGCGTAGCCTCGGTTTCTCGGGTCCGGCTGCTCGGAGCGGTGCGGCACGCCGTGCGCTCTCGGTGCGCGAGGTTCAGTTTGTCAGCCCGCGTTTACAAACGGCGGCTGAGAGTTACGCTCGCGCCCTGCAGCTCTGAGCGTGACCAGCCGCAGCCTGACCCCGGGTTATGAGGTTAGCGCTTCGATGGTCCTGTTCAACTGGAATAGTATACGTGCTTCGAATAAGGGAGTTCTTAGGTGTTTAGCTAAGTCAGGATAATTTTTGCTGCATGTAGCTGTCATTCGAAATAGGCTGTTGTTAAAGTTCAGTAAAATTCTCTTGGAACAGTAGCCTGGAGCAAAAGTCCAAAAAAGTCCTTAACAACCTTAACTCTACAGTACCACAGAATGGCAATGCTTCCTCCCATCCTTTCAGTAGGTTTTGTTTCCCTTCTTCCTAAGCAGCATTGTCTACCAACCGCTTACAGTTTATATTACAATTATTTTCCTAAAACTTAATCTTTATTATTCTTGCAGTTGCTTGTACCCAATTTTTCTGTTTTGACTGAGGACAGAGTCTCTTATTTTCTAATAGTGACTATTTACATACTTGTGTGGATAGCTATGAATACACTTAACTATCTTTTAAGTGTCCTAGACCTGATAATTTTCACCTACTGTTGCTTGCTCCTATTTTTATTTCATGTTTTTTTTTTTCTGATGAGTTGTTGTCAGCCTGCTTGTATATGTTTCTTGCAATACTTAAACCAGGATAAATCAGTTGCAAGTGCTGGAAAGTACTGAGGTATATTGTGTTTACAGCCATGTGAGTGTTTTTTTTTTTTTTTCCCTCAGTCATAAGATAATATAGATAAATCATACAGATTTCGATCCTCATAACATACTAAGGATTTTTTGTGTCATAATATAGCTAGTTTGAGAGATACTTTAACAAACGGACTCAAATTTGAAAGGAGCAAGAAAAATATTTTGGCTTTGTTTATATTGTTTGCTCTGGAAATATTAACTTCTGGGTTCTGGTCTGCATCCTGCCTGTTTCTCAAAATCCCCTCTCATGTGGGAAGCAAGGACTGCCAGAGCCTGGTGGAACACACCCATTTTGCTCTCCAAATATCTAATATCGATCTGCATAAACACTTGTTCCTGAGCTCTATAAGTGATCCTCCATTTAGTTGGTCTGAATTTATTTCAAACATTCTTTTACATATCAACTCTCTCTTGGTTTGTTTTCTAGCATTGTTTGTCTTTTTTACAAAACCTCAGGAAAATGAGTATGTTTTGTGCTTTGAGATGCAAGCAATGGAGGACATTCCAACTGCAGTGTTTGTATGGAGCCTCTGTTGGAAACATCTTTTTCTGTTTAGTCTGACATCGCTCAGCTTTGGGGACCTTCGGCTTTTAATGATTTCAAGACTTCCTAAAATAATGTATGATTATTTCTAGTTGCATTCATACTAATTATTTAGGTATATGTGGCATAAAAGACTGGGCTTCTTCAAACTGTATCTATGGAGTTATTGCTCTTATGTATGCAGCTGCATTGCGTATTGGATCTCATATTTTTTTGCAAATGCAATGTTTTAATTATGGGCTTAGGTAGATGTGCGTGCAGTTACAGACAAAATCAGTGAAAAACTTAGAAATTGCCACACAGTGTTCTGTCCCAATTCACCTTTAAAACAAAAAGTGTAATAATAATTTCTTGGCATTCTGATTTGTCATTAGCATTTTATATTGTTGAGTGAGATTTTCTTTACTTTTTTTTTTTAACTGAAATTATTTTTTCAGAGGAATGTTTAAAGCCCATTTTTGCCATCTCATATTAGTAAGCGTAATACAAATAAAGAGCAACACACCATTGTCTGTCTTTATCCTTGACTATTAATTTTAATAGTATATGAATGTGGTTTTAAGGGTCTCTGAAATTGATTGCACTGATCACTGTATCCAGAGCTGTAAGAAAGATCCATTTCCAGATGAAGCATTCTGAGAGGTGAAGCCTTCATTTTGGAAGGACAAACCTGTTCTGGGCTATTTAATGCCAATGCAGATCATTCAGGTACTAATGGATTCTAATTGCCACTATTTCAAGTTATAATATTTTTACCTTCAGTTAAAGTGGCACTTAAAATGAATGAAATTAGGAAAAATTAAGTGAATTGCTTCCAGTCTAATCCTTCTTACCAACTGCTCATTGATCAGTATACATGTGACAGAAACAGCTCCTATTAAAAGGAAATATGTTTGGAAGTAATTTTGATACATTGTATATCATAACATCTCATTATTAAGCTCAGAGCTTCTATTGTTCTTTTCCAGCGGCTTTACTTTGAGAATTACGTTAAAGTATGGACAACACAATATGGAATCTGAATGCTAAACTATTCATGATAAAAGTACAAGCCCCCAATTTACGATTTTTTTACTACTATTTGTATATGTGGTGTTAGTGAATATTATAAAACAAATGAAAATTCATTGTATTAAGACTGAAGCAACTGAATAGTATGGTATTCATGATACAGGTCCAGGTCCAGAGTTGACATGAAGTCTAGATACAGGAATCTAAATCAGTATTTAGATAGAAAATGGGTTCTTGTTCTCAAAATGATTAAGTTTAATTTAAGTTTTAGTCCACTTCTAGTAATAAGACTTCCACCAAGTACCTAATGTTCTGTTTCTGAGCAATGAAGTAGACGTTGTATTTAATGTCTGTTTGGCAAGCCTAAAATCAGGCATCCTTGAGCAGTTTGTGGTGACACAAGCAACACTGGCAGCAAATACAAGAACTCCCAAGGGTGGCTGCTTTCCCCCAAACAGCGCTGCTTCGCACCTGTGCTTTTAGGCACGTTTGAAAATCTTCTTTCAAAATCCCGTAGCATTGTGGCGGGGAGCACTCTGGCAGGAAGGAGGTTTTAAATCATCTGACGTGAAGAAGGAAACTAGACTCGTCCTTCTGTGTCTCGCCTCCGCCGAGCGCTGGGCCGCGCGCAGGGCACCGCGCATAGAGAGCAGCCCTTCTCGGAGGAACGCGTAACCTCCGCCCGGTGTTTGCGAGGCCGTGTCTACAGAACCAGGTGTCAGGCTCTGACCCCAAATCCTCCAAGCAGTATTTGGTGTGACCTTAGCTTAAGCCAGATGATGGGATTTAAGGGAGTACTGTCACCAGCGTGCTTGTGGAAGGAGCCAAGCCTCACCCAGGTCCTCAGCAGGCCGTCGTCTGCCCTGGGTCCTGCTCAGGCTGTGAGATTTTGGGAGGCCTCGACTGAAAATTCTGAATAATGCAAGAACCTTTTCTCAAGGTGCCCATCTAAAGCAAATATGTGGAACGGCATCCAGAAACATATTTTAGTAACTTATTGTCAGCTAAATGGAATTTTTGCTTTTGTTGTTTGGTGACTGATTCTTCCATGTATTTTG
Source organism: Apteryx rowi (assembly GCF_003343035.1). Classification (NCBI taxonomy): domain Eukaryota; kingdom Metazoa; phylum Chordata; class Aves; order Apterygiformes; family Apterygidae; genus Apteryx; species Apteryx rowi. Next base: position 4,409,088 of record NW_020448085.1, on the reverse strand, counting down.
ATTTAAAGAAAATAGATTAAAAAACCTTACAGATCTTTAAAAGACCTGGGAAAAAAAAAGAAAAAGAAACTGGGACTCACGGCTTTAAACCCAATGTAATACTGTGCCTCAGATGTATATTTTAAAATGTATAAGCTGTCCTTTTCATAATATAAGAAACATATGCTGTTTGTTTTTACATGTATTTTAGAGTATTCAAAAGGTAATCATCCTTTTTCCACAAAAATTATAAAAGCAATTATTTTTCCAAGCTGCCACATAGTATTTTATTTCCAAAATACTTGCTTCGTACCTTAATAATTATTCATATGAAATTAATTACGAAATTAATAATCCTTACATTTAATTTAGAAGCTTCCAGATCTCTTAAAATGGCATTTCAAGTAGATAAGGATAAAGGAGAGAACATGTCAGCGACAGATCAGCATGTAACTTCCCCTAACTGTGGATTTTTCCTACAGAATAGAAAGATGTTGGGTAGCTTCTAGCTTCTGAAATGTTTAGAAAAAGATTCGTAAGGAAGACTGCTTGTTCAATATGGGGGAAAAAAAGAAACAAAACACAAAGAGGATTCAACCATGTTTTCTGTAGCCTATTGAATCTAGAATGCTTCCAAGCATTTCTGGTTTTTGTTAACAAGATTTAAGTTTGTGGCCATCACCTGATTACACTTCAGCATTACTTTAGATAATTTCTTCAGTCTTAACAAATATTTAATTATATCTTACAAAATATCTGTATTGCTTTTAAAGAACATAATTCCTGTGGAAAATTTAAAATAAGAGCACAAAGGTTAAAACCAAAATTGAGATTTTTAAAGAGACTTTTTGGTTTTCCTTTTTCTTTTTTCAGGCTAAAAAAAATTTTGGATGGATTTTGTGTTGGTATGAGAATAAAGCCTAGCTCTAGTCCTCTTATCCCTGTTGTAAGATGTTAACATGGTAAATAATATTGAACTTAGCAAAATATAGCTAAAATTAACCAAGTGGTTCTTAAAATTCATATCTTTGATCTAGTCCACTTCATATCAGGACTCAGAATTAATATTTAAGTGGGATTTGTACTTGCATGCAAGGCTATGTTTCCTTTCCACCCCCACACATGCTGATTAAAAAAAAGAAAAAAACAACCCCCCAAAAAACCTTATGATAGGGTAATATGGAGGAAAATTTTGACAGTTCCACACCGAGCAACTCATTATCAAATAAAAGCCCATAAGCTCTTTATATGCAGGTGTAAGATTATGAGCACTGTTTTATTGTTGATAGCATTAATGTCTGAGTGCTGCTATTGATAGATATGATGTTGCTGAGGATTTACTGCGGAGAAATCTTTATTAATAGTGTATCCAAACATAATGAAAAATCATAAACTTGGCTTCTTGTGCTGTTTGCTTTCATCTAGATCTCTGCAAAGCTTGAGCAAAGTTTTTATGCTCGAGCAAACAAAGTTCTTCAGAGCAGCTTTTTCCAAGAGTGAAGCAGCAGCTCAGGAAGGGACCTTTTCATTTAATGATGAACTCTCTTTTTTTCGCGCTCTTTGACATATGCTTTCTTCTAATAAAACGCTACCACATCTTGACTGGTGATTTCACTATGGATCTTTGCTCTAACAAGAACCTGCTTTGGAGTGAAAGTCCCTTTGTTCCTGTCAACAATTATGGGTAGTAGAACCAGAGGCTGACATTTGAGAGATGCTCTAATAACGAAATGAATTAAGATGGTTTTCCCCTAGGATATTTCATTGCGTGCGTGTGTAAATTACATACATGGTGTTCGTTTGGTTTAAAGGTGATATAAGCCCTCCCTGCTCAGAACTTGCTTAGCAGTTAAGTTTCATGAAATGTGATTTTCTTTTTCAAAACTAGCTGCATTTTTCAAAGGCAAAGATGAGCCCAATTAACCTTTGTGGCTTTAATTTTTCTCTGTGTGACTCACAACTTCTCTGTATTCAGAAAGTTGTTGCCTGTTCCAGGGATGAAAAAGAGGTGAAGTGCATCTGTATTTTCAGGCAGCCACAGGCATAAGCAGTGACAGTTGGGGGGAGGTGTACTATGCAACACACTATCGTTTTCCCCCTTAATTCTTTGAATATCTATTAACTACAAAAAAGTGTGCTTGATGGAATCATGCTGTACCTCTTATTCCCCTGCTGATATGGCAAAATAATTTATTTTGCATTCACAGTACTGAGAATGCTTTTGATCATTCTTTTAATAAAAACTATTTAGGCTTTAATGGGGAATTTGGATCAAAGACATTGTGTATGTGAAATGGAATGCACTTACTAAATTAGAATTTCTACCTGAAAACATCTAAGCCAGTGTAAAATTGGGCATGAAACTTCCACAGACCTGAACTCCATATCCAGTGTTGCATGCGTAATAAACTGTGTGTAAACTCATGCATGCACTGAGTATACACATTATGACCATTAGCTGAAATGGAATTTTTCAGACAAAACAATGCAATTGGTAGATGAAAAGCTCCTTTTTCTTTTAAAAGTGGTCTTCTCACTTATAAGTATTTTCACAGTTATTTACAGCTTGGTCTGTAGCAGTCTGAGTAGCACTTCTCACATATATTAAAGTTGTTTTAAAACAGAAGGTGTAAGGGATAGAAGGAAAATTATTGAAATACACTTAAAAATTCATTCTAATAAAATGAGAATTCAGCTTTTAGAAAAGGGCAGAAGAGAACAGAAAGGTCTGGCAAATAACAGAATAAAAGCAATCTTAAATTTTTTTTTGAAACTGTGCAGCTTATTCCTTTCAAGTAACTGTCTCAAAGTGTCCTTTTAAAATATCACCAACTGCTAAAATCAAATACTGTCATTTTATTGTAGTAACCATAGGTTTGCTGATTTCATAATTGTCTTGGTTAGAGCGCTCACCTGTAGGGATTTTACCACTAGCCGTTCTTATCAATTTTTCAATAAATCCCAGAGATTGAGTACAGTAAATAATAAATGACACAGTGCTTGGTAAGTCAATATTTAATTTAATATAGATTCAGGGAAACTAGCATTTTATGTGCACATATTACTATGGTTCTTGCTTCAATGAAAAAAGCTAGATTTTGTTTACAAATGGGAAAGGAGAAAAAATTGTAGGGTAATTATGGTAGAATTTAGTTCATATTAGTGTTTCATAACTTCAGGCTAATAGAGTATTTGGGGTGTGTGAGCTGACTGCAGAAAATCCCATTTATTTTACTGAAGCTGTATGTGAATCTTCAGTCTGCCAACTGGTATCAGTTTCTAAGGATTTACAGTTTGGTTCAGCCACAATGGAACTTCAGTAAGATTTAAGCACATGCTTAAGTACTCTACCAAATAGAGACAAACTTAGGATAYGCATAAGATTAAGTAGAAATTATTTTACGATTAGTAGTTTTGCTGAACTGGTCATCCAAGCTAAATATTCTCAAGAAGTTGGTTTATGTACAAATGGAAATATTATTTGGAGAAAATATTTATTTCCTCTTTCATCAGAAACTCAAAACATTTTTCATTACAAGTATAATTATATCAAACTGTGTCTATAGAGCTGTATGTATGTACAATATTTTGCTAGTCAAAACCCCAGAACTGAGAACGGTGAGTCAGAAAATGGTTAACTATTTTTTTGTAATGCTCTGGCTGGGTTATGATAAGGTCAGTGGTCACAACTGCAAACTTCTGATCAAAACCGGGGAAGGTGTTTCAATTGTGTGCTGAAAAAACTTTATTCTAATGAAATCTGCCAAGTAGTATTTCTGATTTATTTATTTCCGTGATAACTTGACTGTGAGCTTTGCTTGAGTTTTGAAACATCAAAAAGTAATATGCATAATTGTTTTCTATAATGCTGCAGGTCCCTGGTTATTAGCATGCGCCTGGTGAAACCATGGTTACTACCATGGTAACACGTGGTAGCTTTCCAGTAATATTTTTGAAGTTCTATGTTCATTAACTGCAGAAACCATCAATATTCAAAACACTGTTACATTCAGAAGCTTCACTTCTCATCAACTTTCAGTCCAGGTTGCTGTTATCTGTCACAGAAAATACAGCTATTTTTTCCCTCATACAATTCCTATTTTTCTTTCCTATCCCTCTCCAACTTAAAAGGTCTGATAACAACTAATGAAGTTTACTCTTCTGTTATTTATGTATTATTTAGTATGAGTATCATTTGAGTAATTCAAAGGAGAAAAAAGACAGCCAAAACCAATGAAAAACTGTACCAAGGCCACAGGCTGGAGAGCTGACATCTCACAGTAGAGAGATTTATGTGGTCTATCACAAAAATTTAGCTTTTCTACACAGTTATTAGTCAGCTGGGTCTGGTCCTAATGTTTCCACATGGCACCATTGTCCGTTCAGCAAACCTGCCCCAGATGAGAAAAGGTGGATTAACACTGGTCAGAAAATGAACGCTTAGGCGGTGAACCAGGATAACTAAAATAAATTCAAATGTTTCTATCAGGAGAGCTATTTTCTGAAAAGCTGTTGTTCAAAATGGGAAAATAGGATAAGTTTTGGCAATTATTTTTTTTGGGGGGTGGTGGTGGTAAATAACAACTATCAGAGAGGAGGCTTTTTGAAAGAGTTGCATTTCTGAAGCATTTATTTTACAATTTAATTTGCTCTGTGTATCCTGCTGAAATCAGAGGAATTCCACATAGAAAGGCAGATGACGTACAGGATATGAGCTAAGGGTTTTCTTTAGTATTCAGTGAAACCTAGCAAATATGCCTGCTGACTTCTGTGAACACTGTCTTAGAAAATAGATAACCAAAACATGTCTAAAAGATAAAATACATTAAGCAATCTCTCTAGACTTTCTCTCAGAGGGAAGAATATTTTAAAGAAAGTTTTAAAGTATACTTGTGCAACTTCCCCTTTTTTGTCTGCATGTTCTGTTTGCTTCAAGATAACATCAAGGCTTTTAAAAAGTCATCATTTTGTTTATTTCTGAAGCAGCCTTGTTGTTGTTATTCTTTGACGGTCTTTAATTTTATCATTATTAAAAACAACAGTCTTTATTGTTTATGTAGAATACTATTTTTTCTATCTGTACATTTATTCTCCTAATTTCCATTTGCATTCATTTTTCTCCTTATAGTCCCTATAATTCTTCCTGTTTTTTCCCTTTTTTTCTGACATCTGTTTGATCAAAAAGATTATGTGCTGTTGTTGTCATCTCATTGTGCAATATATTAGATATCTGATTCTAGTTAGATATTCTGATTGTATGCTATCTATGATACAAATAAAGAATATCATGGCAATGTTTTAGTAAGCTTTAGCTCAGTATAGCCAGTTGCTTACAGTCCTTAATTCCTAAATCAATTCCAGTGTTATAAGTGATTGGTGGTCAGCATTCAGATACCTGATTCTAGGAAAGCAATTCAGCATAAGAACAACTTTCAGTGCGTGATTAAGACCAAGTCATTGTCATAAGCTAATGAAAAGGTGTCTTTGCAGTGGCAAGCACTGGCAGGTATACCTATAGGCATTGCTATTTGCATCTCCATTGAGACGATTTTCACCCATGGCCTTCAGTGACCTGAAGGTAACTAAGTCCATCAGGCTTAATACAAATTCAATTTGTTATATGTTGCAGTTCCAAAATATGATGTGTTCTGTAATTATTAATCAGTGTCCAAAAAAAGCCATTGAGTATCTGTAATCAAAACCTTTCTGACCAGTTTGTTATACTTTCAGGAAAATCTTTAATGACCTCAATAAAGCTAATAGCATGTGTAAGACAATTAACCATCACTTCTGTTTAATATAATTACAATGAATGCCTGAAATGCCATTAGATAAATGCTTAGGGTGAAAAATTGCCCAGATTACAAAAAGATTTGAAAAGCATTTCTTCTGAGTCATCAGCCGCAATGCTGGATTGGATAGGTCGTTGCACTCAGCAGCTTGTTATGGGCAGAAAGGGGGACACGCCTTACAGGTGAACCAAGAATTTAGTGTTTGTCTAATTGAAGTTTTAACAGTATAATAGCCCAGATTGTTAGTCTCTTTACAATAATATATATTCATAGTCCATATTAAAACAGAAAGACGTCAATAATACACTTTAAAAGGTTTACAGAAAACCATTTTTATATCTACGCCCTTCTCTTTGGTGTGATGCTCACCTGTCCAGTGTGCCCCTGTGCACTAGGGTTGGCAGTTAGTCGTGGGGAGGAAGGGGTTATGGACAGCTGTCAGCATGTTAGGAGAAGTGTGACCTAGCGCTAGAGGTTTCTTTCTCCTCTCTTTTGGGAGCTCTGTGATGCTAATAGTTTCTTCCTCCTCCTCAGCCTTAGGGTCACCTTGGGTTTGTTCTTATAGAATGTAATGTGCTTTTTCTGTCCATTGGCTCCATTACTCCGGCTTTCTGTTCCCTTTGTTATCTCTAAAACTGGTTTTACCTGATTAATACAAGATCCTACTCTTGGACAAACCATTGACTGACCATCCTGATTTGTGTTTACATCCTGGGACCTCTGATACCGCCTTGTCTCTGTACTCCTCCACAGGACACTTTTGCTATAGTCATAGCTCCTTCACTCCAGCCTGCATAACTATTTGTCATCACTATAAACTAAAGCTAAGCTAAATCTCATTTAGACAACAATTGCCTGATTGCAAGACAATTGCTAACACTTTGCAGAACAAGCAAATACCATTTGAGGCTCAAACAAGTCCAAACAACTACCAAGACCTTCCAGTGTCTGAGCAATACAAAGCCTATGGCCTTTTACTAGTAATCAGAGAAATGGTATCTACTGGGCTACAAAGTCTTTCCAATAAGTCTGAGCGTATTTTTTCTTTTTTTCTTTTTTTTTTTATAGAAGCATGGAGCCAAATGCTTGTGTCAAGGCCATTAACCCTAGGAGATAAACATAAGCTGGTGCACTACTGTTGCTAAAAATCTGGCAAACTTTCACATTTTAAATGGTAACTGCTGTTGTTTTATAAAGCCAGAATATAACTATGGTTATGAAAACCTTATATAACATTTGAGACATTCAACTATGGCTAACTCAAAGCTAGGAATTTAAATTCTTTAAAAGATAAACTACTACTTTTATTTCCTTGATGACAAGAGCTATGTTTCAGCATAGAATGAAATCTTACTTTTCCACTTTATTAGTTGTATAAGTACAGTTTGTCTATCCCATACCTTAAAACATGGCAAGTACAATCAGGAGCAAGGTGACATTACTAAAGTCACTTAATCTTTTTTTAAAATAACTTTTTCTTTTCTTTGCAGATCCTTAAAACACTGTTATTAAGCACTGGGAGGTGAAGATATCAAATAAAATAGCAGACAGCACTGAAGTCCTTCAGGAGGGTTCAGTCTGCAGGAGACCTTGTATGGCTACAATCACCTGCAGCAAGAAGCTTTTGCTCTCAACAGGTAAGTATGTCACCTCAACTCTATTCAGGGTTAACCAACATTCTTCATGTAAGTATTTTAATACCATCTTTCGTAAGAAAGAAAAAATCAGAACAGAGTTAAATATAGATGTTAGTGTAAACAATTCTTTATTAGATACGGAAACAGGCAGAACACTGAAGTTCTGCCTCATCTTTTAGAATCAAAGTATTTGATGTGGTATTCCCTATCCATCTTGCATGTTTGTTCATACCCAGGATAAATGTATGCCAACTGTTTTCTACCTCAAAGCAATTGCAACATGATAAAATGTCTTCTGTTTACACAGGGCCCAAGTATTTGTGCCCTGTGTAAGGCAGAGTACCTAAAGGCTTGAAAACTGAAAGAACTCCCAGCACATACAAGCTAAGGCACTCTGGAAATCTCTAAGGCTATGCATCAACCTTTCTATTTTTGTTCAGGAAGAGTTGTCTACTCCACATGTCTGCCCTATGCAGCTATAAGTCAGAAGTAAAATGTTAGTGAACATCTGAAGTGATGTGCTAATCATTACAAAGACAGCTGCATATGCTTCTTTAATAAGAAGAAATCAAAAGTGTAAAATTTGTGTATATTTGTAAAACCTTTTCAGTACTCAGTTTTAATAATCTACCTTTACAAACACTTTTTTCAAACTCTTTCTGGAATTTCTTTCTAGGATTTGTTAATATAATTTGCTTCTAGAATTTGTATCACGTATGTAGTCTTTCTTTTTTTTTTTGGTCTTAGTATATATTTCTGAGTTTGCACATAAACCAGTACAATAGTACCACATCCTGATTTGCGTTCTGAGGTCTACTGTAATCTATATGTGGAATTACAGGAGTCATATGCTTTACACAGGAAGAAAGGATAAATGATCATGAGGGGTATTTCAATGTCTATATTTTAGTTTGAATCCGTTATAAATAAAATGTGTCCTCCAATGTATTAACCAGTGGAATCTGTGGGCCAAAGTCAAAGGGCTCACTTTAACTTCCTCTGCACTTCTGGCGTGGGAACAGGTACAATATAGCCACAAAAGTGTGGCATTACATCTGGGATAGATTATCCCTGCTGAAAAGGCTGCAACCTCATGGCCTCGCAACGTAAAGTGCTGACTTAACTTTATAAAACTTAAGCTCTCTATATACTACAGAGAAGAGTTAGTCATCTGTGGATAGGATACACAGTAGCGACCCTGCTGAGAGGAGAGCTTCCTGCAATATCTAATTGGAAATGCTGCAGACTGTGTCCTAAAGATTTCCTTTCTTAGGACACTGTATAATTCAAATGGAGAGGAAATGGGTTTCAGTCCATGCCTCGAGGAGGCTGTAGTGGAAAGTACATCAGCTGTTGACACAAAGCTTAAATTCACTCCTTTCTTGGGTTCATGTTCTTCTAATCAGTAGGAAGTCTTTAATTTGTCTGGTGAACCAGTTTCAAGAAGATGGTAGAGTGTCCCCTCAGGAAAGCTCATCAGCCAGCCGTTAGACTGCTGGCAGGGAGGTATGAGATGGGGATGTGAGTGCTTCCAGAGGGATGGAATTGAGCTGAAGGGCTGCACCTGCTTGGTGGAAGGCCCTAATTGGCTTACTGACCTCTAAGATCACTCTCACCGCCATCTCCAGCTGTATTTCTGAACAGAAATGGTCAAGGCTACTAGATTTTATGTAGAGCACATCCTACAGGTGAGTAGTGGGTGTGCCAGCTGTTTCTAGCCTCTTAAAGGAGACAGGAGCACAGTTATTCTGTGGATTTTTTTTTAGGTATAGGAGTAAGATAAGCATCACGATGCATTCTGGGCTTATGCAAAAGCAGAAATATTGGTGTCCAAGGACTTTTTGCTGATGAAGGCTTGGACATTGCTGGATTCAAGCATATATAGACTTAAAAAAAGGGTTTTAGGATGAAATGGTCAGGCACCTCAGGTCACATTTCATGTAACAAAATCTGTGTATTGTTTTAGCCTAGGAGTATGCTAAAAAATTTGCTGTTGCTAATGAAGATGGTGGCAAGAATAACGTGAGTCAGACTGTAGAATACATAAAATTGAAGGCAGAATTGTTTTCATCTTCTTTGGAATAAGACTTGACAAAACAGTTTTCAGTAAGCCAAATACCAAAATGGTAAACTTAATTATGTCAAATGCTTAGAAGTGAAAGAGGGAAGTAAGTTATGCACAGATATTGGCACTCTGTGTATAAACTTACTAAAAAGTATTTTAAAAAGAAGAACATCACAAATACAAGTTTCAACATAATGCAGCAGTGAAAATGGTCTTTTAAAAAATGTATTGTTGTAAGACTCTGAGGGGTTTTTTTTAAGGATACCTTTGTTTCCAGTTAATGTTAAAAATATGTCCCCTTCAAATGATAATTATCAAATACATGGGCTTGCTGTCAGAATGAGATGGAGTATTTACAGGACCTTTCCATGAATCCTTTCTCCATGAACTTTCATATCATTAAAAATTGTGTAATGCCAGAAACCCTTAGTATCCAGGAGAAATTATCTTAGTGTACTACTTTGGGGTTTTTTTGTTTTTAATTTTTTCCCCCACACTCAGCCTTGATAAAAATTAACAACAATGCTATTTTATTTATTTTATATATTCAAAGGGCAAGTTTTTCATTTCACTTCTCCTTTCTGAAGGGAAGGAAGCAGTACACCAACACAGTTTTATCACTGGCCTGAGGGCAGAAGAGTTTATTTCAGCCAATTAAAATAACAATTACTGCTAGAAACACTAATAGGAACACCCTAGTTAGTTCCACATCCCAGATGGTATGATTAAAACCCCTCAGCTTCAAATTATTGTACTGTACTGGCTGCCCCTTCCCCAAAAGAATATTTACAACAATATTGTACAACGCTCACTCCATTTAAATGATGGTTTTCAGTTTGCTTGCCTAAAAACAGTATGCTAGTACATATGTATTATATGTATTCCTTCTTTGGAAGGAGAAGAGCTGTAATATTCAATGCAAAATAAGCTAAAGGTGTTGATCTGTTTGGATCACAGATAATGATATATGTTTTCATAGTATGTGCAAAATTGTATCTTGAGCTGGCTGAGAGTGACTACATCTTAACTGTTAAGTATGAATAATAATATATTTGCTAAATATGATTGAAGTTTTGTAGATAATTTAGTGGAACAGCTTTATGATAGTACTGTTGCATACTGACTATTACTGAATGTCTCATCTGAGATATTGACTTGATTATTTTACTGGGCCACATGTAATAGCTTTTGTCTGTCTGTCACCCTTAGATTTCTGTAGGGACTTGGTTGTGTTTAAGCCAGCTAGGGTATTTTCAACCACTTGCATATTTTCAAGAGGCAGGGAGAAAAATACATTTCTTAGGAGTCAGACTTATGCTAGTGAAGTTAGTAACAGCTTGATGAAGAAGGAGGAAGATATCTTTCTACACTGTTTATTCATCTGAGTGATCCTGAGCTTCCAAAGGATGAGAGTGGCACAAAGCAATGCGTGTGCTTTTGCTTATTACCATGGCTGCCTTCAGCCCCTGTATCGTCTCAGTGGCTGTGGGGGAGTGCTGCAGAGAGAAGCCTGAAGAATTTGTCGTTATCCTGCTACCTTCTATACCTTAGTAATTTCTCCTATGTAAAAGCATTTGTCACGGTAGGTGATATACGGCTGGCTTCTGTACCTCCAGATTACTGTTTTGTGATGTTGAGAGCTGTAACTGCGTTCACTTTCAAGAGACTTTAAACACAAACAAATAAACAAACCACTCTTCAGTTAGTAGTGCTCTACTTGGAGTTTAGTCCCATCATCAGTAAATAAATTATGTTTTAACTCTGCTTTCTAAAAATTATGTGCTTGTTTCAGTGTGCTCCAATAAATTCATGTCTCATATTGAAATGGTATTGGAATCCAGGTATTCTGATTCCCAGTGGTTTTCTCCTGCTTGTGGTTTACTCACACTCTCTTGATGTAAGCCAAGGCAGTTTTGGATCAGCACTTCAGAAATCCAGAAGGGCTATCGTAATCATATTACTTGCTCAAAGGTTGGGAAAGCTTTTATTCCTGTGACAATATGTAGGCTTTGGCTTGTTGTTGGTCTTCTAAATTCTGTTATTACTTAAGAGGCACCTCAACTCTGGGTCTCTGTCGATCTTCTGTTCCCAGAAGCAGATTTAGAAGCTTTTCACAAATAACGTTTGGTCCCTTAATGCTAGGTCTAATATTTTTCTTCAACTCCTTAAATGACTTCTGTGTTCATGTAGTGCTCCATATAAAAGCTTACCTAATTCTAGTAGATCAGAAATTCTTGGCCGTTGAGACTTAACTCTTATTTGTTTCTGACTCTCTAACATACCAGATCAGAAAAGAGGCTAAATTGTGAATTCTGCTCTGAGTTGCTTGGGTATAAATGTAGAGTCATTCAATTCATGTCAGCGCAGTTACTCTAGATTCACACCTAGGTAACTAACGACATGCTTGTGTCTATAGCATAAATGTTTCTGTTTGAACTAAAAAATAAACTCCACAAATTCTCTCAAGTGTATTCAGCTCAAATTCCATCAGGCTTTCCATGAACCTACTATAATTTACAGCCACAAGATCTCACCAATACCTCTGTAGCAAAAGTAAAAAATAAGAAAAATCTTACGTCTACTGACACTGCAGATCTGACAGCGGCTCAGCACATACCTGGCTGTAATAGTTTCTGTTGAAAAAAAACACAGTGGTCAATGACCTTGGCGTATTCTTGTCTCCATTTATGTTGGGCTAAGCTAGTGTTGTTGGAAGTTCTTTTGAGCATCACACATTTTAAATGAACTTAAATATAAAGTATTCCCCTCTCTTTCCTTGGTATAGTTTTAGACATGAAACAAAGCTAGTCATCATCCTTACTTTAAATTATTTGAGGAAACGAAGAAATTATTAGGTAGTCTTAGGGTTTGTACTTGATATACTCTTGGATTAGATGGGAAGTAATTCCTAACATATATGATGACCATGAAGTATTTGTGAAATGGAGAACCAATTATTCATTCAAATAGGTAGGTATGAATGTATTTTTCCTGGTACCTTTTACCAAATAACCCAGGGCAAGACAGTGCTGGCTGCTTACATGAGCTTGACTTGCATCACAGGGCAAAGGCACAGTGTTTGATTTAAATAGCAGTTACCATTTTTGTGTTTTTTTTTCAAGGGAAAGGATTTTCCTGTTCTCTGATATGCCCTTGCAACTTTTTGGATGTCAGTAATCTAACCCATTCCAATGCAAATACCTTGTAGTTTGTGGGCACAAAAGTCTTCGTGATGAAGACAAAATGGGATGAAGCAATACTGGGCAGGGAAGAGAAGTCTGATCCTAGATTAATGAGAGCGTGGTTTCAGCTAACTCCTGTTTAAGAGACAGTGTTGTGGTTAGGCACGTCACTAGCAGAAGGGAACAGGTTAAGTCTGCACCTCCTTGGGCTGGCAAAATCTTATGGCCTTGAGAGTATAAGCACAGCTACGCAGGAGACTGAGTCTTACCACAGCTTTACATAGGCAACTTTGCCTAGTACTTTACTATTTTTCCACATAGAGACACTACTTACCTTGTGGGATTGCAAAGGCCTTGTGTGCAACGGCTTGCTGATAGGTAAAGTCTAAACTTAGTAGATGTGTGAAATATGTAGGCTTCAGAMCTACCTCGCATATTTGCATGTTTATAATTTAGATAACAGTTCATACAAAACCAGTAGTCAATCTGCATAAACATTCATACGGTATTTCCAGGTGTTTTTAACTTCAGCAGTCGAGACTATTGCAAAAGAGCAGTGGCCCTGAGAGCTGCTGGAAAGTGTAGCACACCTGCCAAGAAGGGAAACGCTATGTACTGCCTCCCTATTCAGCTAAAATCCCTTGCTTATTCTGCAAGAGTTTTGCACTGTATGTTGTTGCAAAAGAGCACTGCTGAGGTCCAAGATGATTTTCTTACCGCGGAGAGGCTGGATAAGCTCTACGGGTGGGGGGAGGGAATGATCTGGGAATTAAAGTAAAAAAGAAAAGGGGCAGATGTGATGGTCTAATTAGCCTTGTCCTGCTTCTACCAAGCTGTTCTTACATCTCAACCATCTGCTGAATAATTTGAATCACCTCCTTGTTACTGGACTGAGTTGGGAAAAACAAGCCATTTCTTCGGAACTTTCATTCCTATTGGTTTGTCTCATTTGCAGCTTGTCATTTCTGAGTGCTACTGAAGCTCACTAGCCATCTATGTTTAGGCTGAATTTCTACAGTGGCTGTAGTTTTTTGTTCAGTCGTCTGCACTGATGAATTAGCTCTACTGTGTTCCAAAYGGACTCCTGTATAAATCAAATTTGAATTTGCAAAATGGAAATTCTCAAAGGACCATTAAGCTGATCTGGTTAGCATCCTGCATACCACAGCTATAGGACTTCCCTGAATTAATTCCTTTTTGGTCTAGAACTTTTCTTTGATTAAAACCCAATTTTGATTTTAAACATGTCCAGTGTTTGTAATTGTCCTATACCACTGAATAAGCTGTTACACAGGTTATTGACAACTTTCAATATTAAAAATGTGTATATTTCTAGTCTAGGCCAAGTAGTCTCCATTACTACCTTTCTGTTACCAATAAATGACTTAAGAGCCTAAAAAAAGAACTGAGGTATTGCAAAACTCATCTTTGTGGTACATATCTTTAATATACCTGATGCCTGGCACACAGAACATCTTTCATACTGTTGGGGACCTGCCTAGAGCTGGGCAGTAGCTCTTGAGCTCTCCCATGTATTAGGCATGGAGTTTCTTTTCTACTCTGCCCCTTGCTGAACTGTAGTTGCCTTCTTCCAGATTGCAGAGATGCAGCACCTTTCCTTTGAGACACAGAGCCTTGAATTCTCTCTTAAATGTAGTCATCTATGTTTTTTATTAGAAGAAAAGGAGGTGATCTCTCTTTTCAGAGACTGTGTTGACTGCTCAAACCTCGAATGGACCACAGCCTCTCAGCCTTCCCAAGCAAAGGCACTTTAGGTGTCAGAGATGTGTTTACACTCTATCAGCTTCTCTCCCAGTGAATCTTCAGATATTTTCAGTGTATTGGGAAAACTTCAAAACTGGAGAGAGCTCCTGTTCCTGATTAATTTATAGTCTGGTAGCTAAAGGAATTGTTATTGAAGTAGAAGATGAGAATTTGGAGTTTGTGGATTCTGGTGATCACCTGGAAGAAGTTCTAATCACAGTTTGGGGTTGCTACAGTTTGTAAATTCAGATAAACTGCTACCCATTTCTTTTAGCAAACAAACAAAAAAGCAAGAACAAAAAAACCCCCGGAAAAGTGAAAGAGTGTTAAATGCTGAGTTTTATGAAATTTTATAGAAGAAATGATCAAAACCTAGCTTATTTCAGGAAGCCAACTACTTTCCAGCCTCTTAATAGTGATAAATCTAAGCCCAAAAGAGGTAAATATGTTTATTATGTAGTATGTAGTCAGCTTGTTTCTTATGCTTGCACGTCCGTGTCTATGTTAATGTGAGGCACTGCCAGTCTGAATTTGTAATATTCTCTTTTATCCTATGGATCCTATGTGTGTCATACAAGGTATACCAGCAGATGTTTTTCCCCCTATTTTCTTCCTTATAAATATATGAATTTATTTGGTAACACTCAGAAATGTTAATATTGTGGAGCTTTCTCTGCCTCTGTAGCTGCTGGCTATATTCTGTTTTATTTATATACAACTTTCGCTTTCATGCAAAAGAGGCTTTATGTTTCTTAATAGGCTGTTAGATGGTACTTTTCCAGCAAAATTAAGAAGATGCAGGCCACGTGTGTTTCTGTGTGGTTTCATTTTTGGGTGATCCTAGGTATGCTGCATTCTGTTCTCCCTATAATTGAAAGTCTACGTTTTTGCCTGTTGTTACTACAAAATGGATACCATTCTCAAGGTATACAGTCTTTTTGTATTTATTTGTAATCACATGATGGAAAAAGACAATTTCATTCAGCACTGTTTTTGCCTATCTAACAGAGGCCAGAGAGCTATTCTCTTTGCATTCTAGTTTTTCTTACGTCCTAGTTTATGTACCTGATAATTGAATTTATTGACAATTGATAATTTTCATGGATTACTGATTTTTCCATTGAGAAAAAGGATGACTGGTAGAGTAAAAAGTATGTTCTGAATTTACTTGAAGAACTACTGCCTCAAAGATTTATGCTAATAATTAACTTTGTGATTGTCATCCCATTGAAGTTGATGGATACCTCAAAGTGCAGAAGTTAGCATTCGGTATTGCTGCAAAAATTAATAGTGAGCATCATACAGATAATAATACTGTTCTGAAATAGATTATTTTTATTTTCTAAAATGTCCTTTAGCCCTTAATCTCTCTGTCACTTTTATAATTTTACTTTGTTTCCTTTGGGAAGGTCTACATGGCAGTATTTCACTTCCTAAACCAACAGAAATTTTTGATTTCTTTTTTGAAAGTTGAGGTTTTTTGCTAGTTTTTTTTCTAATTGGATATTTAATACTACCAGTTCCCCAGCAGATTAAGGTAGCATCTTTTTCGTTTCTAAGGTTTAGAAAGTTTTTTGGGGCTCCATGTAAAGTCCTGTAATAATGCTTATATTCAAAAGAATTGACAGTATATCCTTAGTAGAAAATACACCATGCAGCTCAGAATTTACTGAAAGTAGATTTTTAACTATTTTATACTGTGTTGAGTTATATTTTATAACTTCTTAATACATGAAAATTCATGCAATATGAAACAACTATAAAACATGACAGCGAGCTGCTATGGATTATCCTGAGGGAAGAAAAGGTCCTGGGTCACCCGATAGAAATATTATACCTACTTTCTTTCTGGAATAGCTGTAAATAAAAATGTGTGTTTATGGTGTCCATCTGTATAAAATAGTGCACTATGTGAAACTGTAGTGCTATTACTTCCTAATATGTTATAAGAGACTAAATTACCCGCAGGATGAATTCTTCTCTCTACAGTGGTAGGGTCTCATATGAATGGATGTGTGGACTTGGTGGATCCATGTAGTCATATTTGGTGGAAGTATAACTTGTATAATTTATATGACTAACTAATATTTGTCAACTTTCTACTTTTTGTTGTACAAAGCTTTCCACTCTTCGTCAAATACTGCTAACAGAACTTGCAGTGGATGCTCCACTGTAGTGTGGATGCTACATTGCAATAAAAATAGCTTATATTAGAAGAAGATGTATATTAAATAATATATATATTATATAACATAGTAGTACTTTGAGTAGACATCTGTGTATTGGCTCAGACTTTAATGCCTCAGAAACCTTTTCTTTTAAATTATGGTTTATGAGAGAGTATTTATCTCTGAAGAACAATCTGAGATTCTACAGAAGATCTCTGAGAAAAGCCTTTCCTTTATGGCATATAAACCACAATAGATTAGAAGTAAAATATGTGGACCCTATGTCAAAAGAACAGGTTCACATTGTAATGGGTCTCAGCAAGGCCATATATTTTAGCAATTAGGTAAGAAATTCATATACACTATCATCAAGAAAGTGTACAAGATACTTTATTTTCTTACAACGTGCTTTCTGTGACCCTAACTGTCTGATTGTTCAAGAAAAAGAAATCAAATTGAACATTTAAAAAATAAATATAGTGATTTTTCAGTTTTGGTATTTTCTTGTCTTTTCATTTAGATGTAATCACTGTAACGACAGACTGAGGGCAAAAGAAATTAAACCAGTTGGGCGAATTAGCTCAGCAAGTGACGGTTCACAGGAGAGTCTTTATCTACTCCTTCCACAGACTGTGTGTGCATAATTGCAGGTAAGTGCACTGGCTACATTTTCTTCAATAGAACAATTATAATAGAAATTATAATTAAAGGTCTGATATTATACTCATGACTAGATATTTGGGTCAAAATTGTACATGCACTAGCTTGAAGCCTGTTCTAAAAATGTATTTGATTAAATTTATATTTTATTGCATACCTTCAGGAGTATGATTATGCAGCCAAAATGACTCAGTTAATTTCAAAACGATGCTTATAAAAGTCAGCTATTTTTATTAAGGATTTTAGGCTTTGAGTGCACCGTTTTTATATTTAGGTATTGTCCAAAGGAAACTTCCTATATGTATATCTCTGCATATTACAGTACTGTGCGTATAAAAAGATATGTATAACATTTTGGGAAAATTTTCAAGATCGTAAATATGAGGTATCTAACACCTTCTGCAAGTCCATGGCAGAATCAAGCACCTAATTACTCTGTGACTGCAACAATCTCTAGTAAATGTCTCCGTGCTGTTATTCACACAGTGGGAATCAAGACATCTATTAGTCTTCATAAAATCCTGCATCAGTTTTCATCATAGCTAGTATCATAAAATCTGACATGTCTCTGCTGAAAATACAGATAGGGAGGGAAGACTATTGCCTTTGCAAAATTCTGACCATCTCTGGCTAAGTACAGCATGGAGTGTGAGAGTTACTCAATAGGATCTATAAAGATGCATTTTCTGATTGTGTAATATAGCTCCCCAAAGGACAGATTTTGAAGAATATTTTGCTTGCAGAAATGAAATACATATGAGGATTTAGTAAACAGTATGGTTAGCTGCTAGGTTTGGTCTCTGCTAAAACATGTTAGCGAGGCCTTTGAATCTGAAAAAGAAAATGAAAACAGGAAAAGAATTCTTCTAGACTGAAAATATAGCCAGTGAAATTTTCAATGTGAGCTATCAACTTACCTTTTCAATGCACAAGTCTTAAGTTTTGAATGCATATCAAGTACATCAGGTGGTTTTGGAAGTACTTGATATATTCCCTGATTTGTTTTGTGTATAAACATATTCCCTCTTTATGGAAATCACTGGCACCATTTAAAATAGGTAGCAATTAATTAGTAAGTTTCCAAAATCAAGTGATAACAAATTTAACGTATAACATGTCTATTTGTTATTTGAAAGCAATAAACTGTTTTCTACATTTCTAAAACTCATTAGGATAAACTAATTGTATTCATCTTAATCAGGACTGGTCTGGTAATCTAGATCTTGACTTGATATTAGATGAACTGAAAGAATGGTCTGTACCTTTGCATATTCTAAATATTTTTGTGAAACTTTTTACTTTGGTTCTACAAACTTATTCACTTATTGCTAATTAAGGATGCGCTACCACAGCAGTTTCTGCACAGATCATATTTTTTCTTGTTTTCTCACAGTTTTTCTGTGCTGATATTTAGCAGTCTTGGGTTTTGTGTGTCTTTCAAACTTCGTAACATGAAAATGTTCTGTAAAGCCTGTTGGAAGAATGTGGTCGTTTACTCTGAAATTGGGTAGTGTTATGTTTAAAAAGACATAAATAAATAACAAAGATGCCAGTCCGGAAGTGAGGACTCAGTACTGCACATGCCCAGTCATCCTGGTAGATAACTAGTTTCTGTTAATTGTGTAGAGTGGGTGTGTGGGTGCGCGTGTGCGGAGCTGGGTAGCATCCCAGCTGGAACATGAACACACTTGCTTTTTTGCTTAATCTCTTTGCATTGCACCCAAGTCATGATTTACTGTTTTCCGTTGAAGCACTAGCTGCTGCTTTTCTATATTCTCTTTGTGAATGTTTAATATGTATCTAGAAGCTTGAGATTTTTTTCTTCAGGGATCAGTGGGGAAAAAAACAAAAGGAATTTAGGAATACAAAACCAAGAAGGGCTGTCTATAAGTAGATGAGAAGATTTCCAAAGTCTTTTGTTAATCCTCAAAATTCTCAGTGCCCTTTTGAAATTAGATCCTTAAGATGTTTGGGAAATACCTGCAATTTTTTTACAGTTCTAAGGTTCTCATTCTGCAGACCTAAATCATGATCAATTTAGTACTCTTTATGTCATAGATGGGGCAGTACTTTATAGATAAGGGAGCCTTAGTATTAATTATTTTTATTACTGTTAATAGTAGTTATAAAAGTGATATAATAGCACCAGAGTTGGTAAATAATGCTCTTATTTTGACACTTCTAAAAATATGTTTAAATTTAGAAAAAATGAAAGTGATTATTTCCCAAATATTAAGGCATTTCTGACTGAACAGTATAGGAAAATTCCTAAGCAAAAGTGTGACATTATTTTTTAAGTAGGTTTGAAAAGTGGGAGAAATGCTGTCTTTGTGTATATATGACTTCTGCTTTTTGCATGAAATGTGTTTAAGTGGAATTACATTCATAGCACTAGTCAACACCATTGTCTGATTATCCAGTAAGTAGATGTCTCTTTAAAAATACATATTTATTTCTTTACATTCTCAGGACTAATATCAACATCTTCTATAGCTACATTTTTATTAGCTCACACTCTAAAGAACATTATCATAAGTCAGTAAACAAAGGAGACTGGAAACTAGTACTAAGGAATGAATGGGGAGAAAATAAGAGTTCTGATGACCTAGATTCTCAAGCTAATTATGCACGCCGACTCCTCTGGTTACAGATGGAAGACTGTAATGTCTAGATTCAGAGATGTGTAGGTCCTAACTCCCATTGAATTCAAATGAGAATTAGGCTCCTAACTATCTTTCTAAACCTGGGATAAAGTGATTTGAGCAGCATTAGGGGTCTTTAGTGTAGAATTTCTTTGTCAGCTTCAATGCATTTATTTTGCATTTACTCTCTTTTAGTAACAATAGGACTCTGGCCACAGAGTTAATTTGTTAGCTACGAATGGATTGTGATTTTATGTTTTGGAAACAGAAATTTTACAATGGAACCCTCTTAAGAAAGTATATTTGTTTGTGATTTGAAGAAAAAATATTTGTCTCCAAGAAGCATCCCCGTGCCTTGCTTAGATTGTTTGCAGCTCTTTCAACCATTATTGCAGAGTCTGACTTAGAATGCAGAGGGAGCAATGTGTCTATATATTAGTAAGGCCTTTCATTAAATCTTTACTTTTAAAAATAATTGGTTCTTTTAATCTATAATGGAACATGGACTCACAGGCTGCTTGTGATTAAAATTAAACCTTATTTGTCTTTTAATATGGTGCTATGTTCATCTGTAATTGAGTAGGGATCGATGCCAGCTCTGTGATGGGCAGTAAGCTTATCCAACATGACGGAGATAGATTTCAGGGAAGACAGACTTTGCTGTTTCTATGTACAAGTGGGATGAGTAGACCATATCAGCAACATTTAATTATTTTGTAGGTAATTATTCATTTGAGGGACACAAGTTTCAGAGCAGTATTGGAATAGAAAGAAGACCAATACAATTACCATTTGGCTAAGTACACTGTTTGCACTGGTAGCTGGGAAGTCATAATGAGCTTTTCATTACATTTGCATACAGTAATGTTTCATTTAATAATAAAGTTTAGTTTGAGCTTAAGCTTAAACTTTATGTTTAGTATAACAATACTGACTTGGAGGAGGGGGAGGAGAGGAACAAAACCAAAGATCAGTAGCATGAATTCTCTTAGGATTATTATTGTTATTATTATTATTATTTTTATGTTTTGTTAAGATTCTTTGCTCTTGTAGAATCATAGAATAATTCAGGTTGGATGGGATCTCTGGAGGTCATCTAGTCTAGTCTCCTTGCTCCATAAGGTCTCCCCATAGCCTTTTCTCTCGAGGCTGAACTAACCCAGCTCTCTCAGCTTCTCCTTGTATGTCATGCGCTCCAGTCCCCTGCCCATCCTGATGACCTCCACTGGACTTGTTCCAATCTGTCAGTATCTTTCATGTACTGAGGATCCCAAAACTAGACACAGCACTCCAGATGCAGTCTCACTGGTGCTGAGCAGAGGGAAAGGATCACTCCCCTGGACCTGCTGGCCGCACTCTTACTAATGCAGCCCAGGATGCTGTTGCCCATCTTTGCAGCAAGGGCATGTTGCTGGCTCACAAGCAACTTGTCCACCAGGACCCATAGGATCTTTTCTACAGGGCTGCTTCTCAGCAGTTGGGCCCCAACCTGTAGTTGTGCATGGGATTATTCCATCCCGGATGTGAAATTGCATTTCCCTTTTTTGATTTTTATGACATTCTTGTCAGTCCATGTCTGCAGCCTGTCCAGGACCCTCTGAGTGGTAGCCTTGCCAACCAGCATACTGACCACTCACAATTTGGTGTCATCCACAAGCTTGCTGAGCATGTGCTCTGTCCCATCGTGCAGATCATTAATGAAGACAATTAATAGTATTGGTCCCTGTATTGATCCTTGAGGGATGTCACTAGTTACTAGCCACCACCTGGACCTTTCCACCACTGATGAATTTGGTGAAGAGATTATGGGAGACTGTGTCAAAAGCCTTGTTAAAGTCCAGCTATACTACATCCACTGCCCTTCCCTTGTCCACTGAGCCAATCACCTCGTCCTAGCAAGCGATGAGGCTGGTCAGGCACGGTTCACCCTCGGAAAACCCATACTGGCTGCTCTCAGTCACCTTGTCTTCCATCTGTTTAGAAATGGCTTCCACAGGGATCTGCTCCATCACCCCCCAGGGCTGAGGTGAGGTTGACAGGCCTGTGATTACCTCAATCTTCCTTCTTGCCCTCTTGAAGATGGGGACGATGTTTGCTTTTTTCACACCAATAAGGAGCATATCAGGAACCTCCCCTGATTGCTGGGGCCTTTCAAAGCTGGTAGAGAGCAGTCTCAGAGTGCCATCAGCCAGCTCCTTCAGCACCCTCAGATGCATCTCATATGGTCCCGTGAACTTGTGTATGTACAGGGTTAAGTGAGCTCTAAGTCTGTCTTCCTCTACTCTGGTTACTGGTTCACGCTCACAGAAAACTTTGCCAGTACTTTCAATACTGGAAGGAAATAAATTAATAATAAATCCTCCCAAATGTTATGCAGGCTTTCATAATGAATATGTTTCCATCCAGCTTGAGCAGTCTTACTTGAAAATGTGGTTTTGTATATGAACTATTGTTCAGGAAAACTAGATTTCTTTTACTGCATTGTCTGTGTCCCCTGCACCGTAAACAATTGTCAGCTTTATGCTGGTTGCTAAGCTATAAATATTAATATACTACCAGAGATACTAACAGAGGAAAAACTCAGTTTTAGTAGCAGTATCTGTGAACTGGAAGGACTGTGACCAACGCAGGTGTTATTTAACTGTTAGAATTTTCATCATTTAATTTTAGAGAGCAAATACTGTTGAGTTTCTCTATACCTTTTTGGTTTGCATAGATGTACTGGAAGGTACAAGCTGTTAAAAACAAATGCCTTTTTGTCTTGGCTTGGACAGATTATGCTTTTTAGGGTTTCAGTTTTCTGTTCATTTATTTCTGAGTATCTTTCTACCACAGTCTACCAAATACATCTCTGTGTCTGTCCAACTTCAATAACCATTG
Organism: Apteryx rowi; assembly: GCF_003343035.1. Lineage (NCBI taxonomy): Eukaryota > Metazoa > Chordata > Aves > Apterygiformes > Apterygidae > Apteryx > Apteryx rowi. The sequence continues at coordinate 4,386,319 of NW_020448085.1, read as the reverse complement.
GGATGATGTGCATCGTTTCCTTGGTTAGTACAATGTGGCATTTGATCTTCATAACTTTTTACGCTGTCCTACAGGTAATCTGAAGACTACTGTTCCCTTAGGAAACAAAAGTGACCAGAATTCTTAACTAATTTTTGCTTATTTTAATTCTTTGGGGTAACTCTGATAATTAGCGTCAATAACTGTATACTATTCTCTGGAGTATTGATAGTAAGATCTGTAATTTATTTTATCTTGGTCAAGCAGGACTTGTGGATAGAATCAATACAAAATTTTTTGTCACATAACAAAAGTGTATGAAAATTTCAATTTCCTTTATGATATTATCAAAAGCTACTTCATAAAGCAATGAGTTAGATGCTCTAATGTGCTGGCTATGAATGCAAAAGAAGTTTTCAATAGCGGATATATTATCAGTAGCTCAGCTTACTCTACTGTGTTGCTGAGGAAAACGCAATCTAGACAGAAAAGCATATTTTCACTCTTCTCATGCAATTCCACAGATCCATAACTAACCCCAAATACACACAAGGACTTTCATATGATGCCTCACCCAGGGGAATGGATTCAGCAGTTTCTAAAACTTTGCACATTCATCCTTCAGTCCAGTTCAATCACTGTCTTGTTATCCATCTGAGGCCCTTTTGAAATTCTTGCAGTGTATTTTATCATACAGCACCTTAACCTAAGAGAGTAGTGTCAACATAATAAAGCTGTTTTAAGACAAAATAAAGAAATATATTCTTAACCAAATCCCAATGAGCATGTTGTACAGTGTCAGTTCTCCTGAATCTATATCACGATAACTGCAATTCTGTTGTTAATAGCTAACAGGAGTTTGTTTTTATATTGGGCAGGATAGTTTGTCTAAAGAATTGAACCTAGATTCATTTAATGTTCTTTTTGTAGTTTCATATGGGGTATAGATGTGCCACAAGAATTTAGGTATGTAACCAGCTGCCATAAGAACTGATTGCAACTAAGTTGTTATTGAAACATATATATATAAGACTATAAGGTCTAGTATTCAGAGTATGCAGAAAATTTCATTCAGAAAATCCTTATAAAATGAACTTCTTATCTGGTGTTCCTCCACAGGTCCCCTTTACAAGAGCTGGGTTTTAATCTGAATATAAACCAACATATTTTTCACAATAACTGCAGTTTTACAAAGTCTTCTGTGCTTTCTGTCTTTGGGGAGAGTGCTCAAGGATAAGTCTGTGCTTGGCACCTCTTTGCATATTACTAACTGTAAAGTTTTGTCAACATCTGCTTCACTTACCTAATGGTAATTGCTTAAATTTTGAAACCACCTCAAAGGTCAGTCCTTATTTTTTTTCCTAAATCCCTGCTAAATATCATCAAGTTAACAGCTCATTCTAGCAAGAGCTTTAGTGCACAGTCCTAGGATATATACTCATATACTGTCTCTGTTTTAGGAGTTGTTGTTGGTTGGCACAAGAAGCTGGCACTAGGTCCAAGTACTGTATAAGAGTAACTCTTCTGAAATAGCTTTGGAAGTTTTGACACAAAAGCAACTGCCCGATAGGCTGCCAGAGATGTCACCCCTAATGCAGTAATCACTGTTAAATGCATAGGAACGGTCATTTCCCTTCCTACAATAATTTCCATTTTATGATAACATTATGACACTCTGAGCAGTGCATTTTTAGAGGATTATTGCACTTCTCTAATGGTTCAGCTCACACAACCTTTGGTTTCCTGTTCCCCAGCATACTTGAGGCATGCAGTAAAAAGTTGCTCAGAAATGCGCTGGAGTGTCGGTCACTTAGTATTCATTGATTCTGGTCATGCAAATTTACTTATTCATGCAGTTACCATAACATCCAAGTGATAAGTTGCCCATAATTTACACAGATAAATTACACACAGCTGGGGCTCATAAACACTTTTGATTTGGGGCAGTACTTCTAAGTTGTAGCTTGAGAGTTTCGATAATAGAAGTTCTAAATATTTTCTCACATTTTCTTTCACGTTACATAGAATAGGAACAGTCTAACAGGAAATAATGGATTATTAAATTATAATTAATGTGGAAAAATCTTATGAATGTAAGAGCTAGAATACTTTAACAAAGCTGTATTTGAAAGTACTGGTGAATGCCTACTGTCTAAGACTTGCAAAAAGCAGTCATAGTGAATTGCTTATGAAGTTTTAAAACTAAGCTATGTTGTGGATTAACAAATTGAAATGTCCCTAAATGCCACCAACATCTGAAATACGTTGTAGGGAGAGAGTGATCGAGAATCATTTCAGTGTACCGTTTCTTTTGGTGACTATCAAGTATATTATAACTAGAGGTGAAGGAATTTGCAAATGCCATATTGAATTCATGCTGTTTTCCTTAAAACTCATAATTGGATTTTTTTTTCAAAAAAAAGTTTGTTCCATCAAAGAATGAGTGGCAACTGTTTGCTAAGACTAAAGAAAAATGCGAATTAAACTCATAGTACACAGTCAGAATCTTTACCTTCTTCAAATGAACAAACAATCTCATGAATTGATAAATTCAGACAACTGAATTCTAACATCTGGGAATTAATCAATTGTCACAGGTGGAAGAAAAAAATACTTACAATATTTAGAACTGATTATTTCCTTCAGGAACAAGGGTGTTGGTCCTAAACCAACACTATATTCATACAGTGTATTTATGTCTGGAAAAACTGGAACAGTGCAGTGGTGCATGGTTGTAATACTGCCAAACTATTTTTTTTTTCCTTCGGGGATGTAAATATTGAATTCAGGTTTTTAAAGATTTTTTAAAGTTTTGGTAAGCTCCTAACTTAAGGTGCTATTCTTACCGGCAGCAACACACTCTGCCCAGCAATCTGTGTTGGCAAAAGAAACTTAGATTTTTACTAGGAGTGTTAGCCTTGGGCACAGGTGAAGTTGCACTACATCTTACTCCTAAATATTTTCCTGAGGAAAATGGTCAAATTCTGTCGCAGCAGAGCTGAGGTTGCAGAGCAAATGACCGCATGCACCGTCCAGTACTGTTGCTGAGAGGGGTCTTTGTTGCTTATTTCTTGTGGCCTTTTAAAACTCAAAGTAGCTTTCTACTCTGAAATGACAGTTTGTCTCCCAAAAGCTTTATTATTATCTTAATGGAAATGAAAAAAAGACAGAGAATCATAATGATCTATCATGATGTAAAAACGTAAAGTTTGGATTTTTTTCACTCTCCAAACAGCTGCAGTGCCTTTGGCAGTGCCTATGGCCGTGTTATTTATTTAATAGCTGGGATTTGCAGGGCGGAAGGTAGGACAAATGCCCAACAAGAGATGACTAGGGTACCTGAGAAACTTCTGGAACACTCTAATACTAAAATAAAGATGGTGATTTTGCGTCAGACTCTCTGGAAATAGTTGAGGTTAAGCGCATGTCAGCCAGTGCTTGTTCAGTCTCTTTCTTTCCTCCTTTCCTAGCTCTTCAGTTTCCTATGAGTAAGGGTAGGTTTCTCTAAGCAATAAATCATTTGAAACTATTGAATACTGAATCATATAACTTGAAGTATATTCCACTGTGTTTATGTACGGTGATATGCTGCACTAACAAAAAAAGCTTTTTTCTTATCAAGGATGATAAAGATAAATACATTTCATAAAGATTCCTTTAATCCCAAATGTCTTTAGCCATTCATTAACAACACTGTGGAGAAAGCATAGATTTGTCTTTTGTTTCCATCCTACTGCATAACTTTAATTTGAAAATGAAACAATGTGACCCGACTCTCCAACCACGGTAAAAATTGACTTTTACTGATCAGCCTTATGGTTACTGTGTAACCTTTTAAGGCAGAGCTTGTTTCAAAATAAATAGAAATTCATAATTTCAATGAAAAGAATTTTTCTTAGCTTTTTTTTCCTCTGTCATTTTTTCAACTAGCTCTATCTTCATGGCAAATCTGGGTATTTGAGGCCAGATGTACATAAGCTTAAGTGAGGAACTTCTACTTTAGTTGTTTAATTCCAAACTTGGATGCTTCAAACTCTTGCTCTGCTACCATGCAAGTGCAAAGATGCTGACCTGTCCAATGTGAAATTCTCTAGACAACTAAATGCCTACTTCCTGGTATTCCCAAAATTGCTTCAGTTTTGACAGTACTGAGTGCAGTATAAGCTTACTTTCAATATTTGGCTTGCCATGAGTACTCTTTGAGATACCTTTATCTCTCAGACATAAATAACCTTAGATATATTATTCCCAAGTGTGCTACAAATTGGCTATCATATGGGAAGCTGTTTCACTCCATCCTGTAATTAGTTTAATTTTTTAAATTATTTTAATATTCTACAGAGGAAGCCTTCAGTCGCGGATTTCCCCATTTTACAGGTTAAGGAGTGATTGCAAGTCTCTTTTAAAAAAAAAATTGCTTTCGTTTTGACCCACTTAATGTTTTGTTTGTCCATATGAAATGAAAGCTTGCTTCGATAGGTGAGACAAAATCACGGCATCCACTTCCCTTCCTCACCTTAGACTCCCTATAGACTAGTAGCATGCCAAGGAGATTTGAATAAGAATTCAGTTCTTTAAAAAATTGATGATTTTTGAATTCTTGGAAAGTATGGGAAACCTATGTGCCTCAATTTGATGTACATCTTATTCAAAATTTTATCAATGACTTCAAGGTTAGGTACTATAGTTTCTAGGATTTCAAAATTAGATATCTCAATCTGTTGTTGTAATGTCTTGTATCTAGGACAATATGATGCTCAAATTATCTTTCACTCTTCCTTTCATTTTTTAATAACAAATGCCTATTGCAATGTCTTGCAGGAGGAGCAATGAGAAATTTGATTTAGTTTTATTGGATGTCCTATTTATCTGTATATGGGTGTCTGCCTGATATGTTATAGAGGTATAGTTACAACGTGACTGCATGCTACTTCCCAGCATTTTCATTAATATGAAGCTTTTCCTTCATTTTGCTGAAAGATTTTAATAACTTACAGGAAACAGTTGTGGAATCGTAGATGCTGTATTCAGAAGTGAAAGGACCAAGAATTTGGAATAGGATTTATGATTATCTAAAGGTTATGATGCATGTTGAGGGCATTTCTTTCACAAAACATCCTCATACAAGAAATACTACAGGTAAAATTTAGAGAGGGTATGGACAGGGAAAAGCATAGATGAAGTTCTTGCACAAAGCAGACGCTTAATTAAACAGGGAGGCATAGTATGTGCCACTTGAACAGTGGGATGCAGATATTTATCTCCAACTGTTACAATGTACATTCATTAAAGTGTACTTCTGAATAATAGAATGCAGGTATGAAATCAGATTTACAACTTAATTACTATAGTGAAATCCTAAAAAATGTCAAGCTGTACCAAAGTTAAAATTTCCCTGACTGCAGAACATCGCCTGGAACTTGCCATGGCACCACAGAGCACCCAGCTAGTAGAAAAGTCTCCCAGGGAATTCCCAGTATTCGGGGTGCTGAATGGCGTCTCTCACGTTGTGATAAATGTGATCCAAGTATTTCGGTGCTAGAAGGCTCTGTGCCCGACAGCAGTCCTTCACTTCACCTAGAAACAAATTAGAGCAGCCCTAAACTCACTCCCCTAATGGCAATTGATCCATTTGTAGTGGTGTAAATGTCATTACTCTACCTTAGAGGCACTATCGTAATCTCCAAAACAATACGGAAAGTAGCTACTAAGCAATGTCAACATGTTATTGCATTTGTTTACACAAAATTTTTTAAGTGAGAAAGCAAAGAAAAACAGTCATACTTGAGGCAAGAATTTGGTAATGAGAGTCTCTACATTGAAATACTAAAACGGCTGACCTGCCTCCAAGCAGCTGTGTTTACAGGGACCTGAAAGATAAGGATATTGTGGTTGGGTGCTGAAGCAAGCTTTTGTTTTTTGGTGGCTTGTTTGTTTGTTTGTTTGCTAGAAATGCACATACTGGTATTGTAACCTGTAAAAACTGAAACAACAAAACACAGAAGTGACTATAGATGATCAAAGAAACTTCCAGAGCCATTTAAATACTTCAGATAATTAGTTCCAAAGTTTTCCACAACTTTGGAATGCCTTGTTTGTTCATGATAATGACAATTTAAAACCAGACTGTTTAATAATTTTAAACTGAGAATGTGGTTGGTATTAATTTTTTGTTGTGAACTTGAGTATTACGGAGTTAAGTATTTTTGAGGAGAAATCACCAACTTCATCTCATGATACTCATTTACCATGCAAGCAACAACTATTTTTTTCCTACTGTTTCTTTACAAAACAAAATTAACCCCTGGTCAGTACTTTAAAAAAAATGAATCCAAGTTTGAAACTGCTTTTATTGATAATTATAATAGAAATTTGTGAATGCATAATATCTGCAAATTCATTCTTGCACAGAAATATTTTTAGAAATAGTTTAAAAGCTAGTTAGTCTCTTTGAAATCAGTGAAATTAGCACCTGGGTCTTTTTAAATTGCAGAAATTCTCAGAGAGTTATTGACCCCTTAAAAATACTTACCCATTTTATAGGCCAATGAAAATATTGATGGCTTTGCATGGGTTTTCTGTTTGTTTTTTGAACTTGGTCTGCTAGCTGTCTTTCTAAACTGAGACTCTCTGCTGCTTTGGGTGGAAGAGGTGGGTGACCCTCTGCCTCATAGTAGATATTCATATGGGTCTACCAAAGACCATGTAGGCATTAGTAAAATTGATTTAGTAAAGGAGAAATGCTATTGTTGCTTTGGTGTATTTTCTAAGTTTTTATGCATCAGTGATATATATCTGAATGTAATAGTTAAACTGAGGGAAGCAAAACTTACTTGAGAATATTGCAACATGATGAGATAAGTCACTGAAGTTGTTGTGGATGTTTTTCGTCCTATGAGATAAAGTAGGTTTGGTATGAATGGCAGAGGGAAGAGGAAAGGAAAGAAGAAAAAAAATAGGCAAAAAGAATTCCCATGCTATGCAGGTTTTTAAAAAACATACATGGTAATATTAAAATGAACTCGTAATGTTGAATCTGAATCTGACCAAGCACACAAGTTTCCAGACTTGCTGTGTAAGACCGGCTCTGTTGCTTCGCTCCAGAGAAGTGCATGCTGGTGATACTGGGGGTAGCACATGGATTTGCGCAGAGCAGTATTCAAGTGTCTTAGGACACTTAAAGCCCAGAAAGCAAACAGTTTACTCCCTCTTTTTATTATTTAACCACATATCAGTATACTGACTCTGAGCAGATAAAACACATTTTAAGCTTGATCAACAGTTTACTGGGCCCAGAACTTTAAGATAAGCAAAGATGGACAGATTGATTTTTAGTGCATGGTCTACATTACAGATTAGGGCCATTGCATTAGCAGCTCCTGGAAATTTAATTCTTCTGGTTTTTGAGCTTGCTGTACTACCAGCAGCTGGTGGGCCATGTAACATAATCTGAAGCAGGGTCACCTTGCCTTTTTTGAGGTTGATTCCTCTGGAGCATGGAAGGAACAATATACACATGTGTGGCTGTACCTCAGAAAGGAGACTAAGTATTGCTGTGTTGCTGCTCTTTTTTATGAAGAGTTAATAAACTGCTTAACACACTTTTTGAGAGCACCTTTACATTCCTGAGAATCACAAAGCAGCATGACTTATGGCTCTTACTGTGTGAGAGTGCATAAGTAAAGGTGTTCTGTGATAAAACTTGAAATCACAATATTACCATGTTAAGAATTCAAGACCTTTGCCATCTATCTCATAATACAGAAATATTTATAGTGGTATAATATGTGAACAAGTGAAAAGGGATGCTTTTTCATGAAGTAATAATCACGTATTTTGCCTAGTTATAGAACTGGTCAATGTTTCTGAGGTTTCAAAACTGTTGCCTGAAAAAGAACATGTATTTTACCAAAAAATAAAACTATCTTTTCTCCATTCTTTGACTGTTTGCTGATAAATATTTTATACTCAGGTCAGTTTTACTCAGTTTGCAGACTTTGTGGTTTGCTCCACTACAAACAAGGGTACAGCACTTTGCAGTCTCAAGGTTTTGAAAATTAATGGGTAGTTTCAGATCATTTGCAGTGAAAATTAAATTTTTTAAATCCTGTTGTGTTTCTAGGCTTAGATGAACATGCTGTAGATAGTCTTAATATTAATTCTGATTAAATCATATTAAAATATTACTCTTAATATACTAAGATACTAGATAATTGAATATTTGTGCATTTGTGATCTAGAGACCATGTTTAACTAACAAACATTGAAGTTATATTGCTAAATAGTGGACAGTGTTCTCAGATGCCTGATTTGGGTTATGTTCTTTCTAAATAATTTATATATCAAAACCCCTATGTCTACTTAATCACAATACTGTGATTACTTCAATAAATAGGCTTAAATTTCATCACCTAATCATATTTTTAGTTCTGTATGATTTAAAGTTCAATCCTGGATGTGAAGTATGCAATTTTATCCCAGATACTCTCTCAGTGCATATGCCAGGTCTATACCTTATGTAATAGAAGTCAACTAGTGTTACTTCAAGATCACATTCATATTTTATTCCCAACAGTATTGCATGTTTGATAATGCAAGATCACTGCAAGATGTGTTCTTATTGATTAGTGATCTCTTAAATTGTCTGGCTTTTTTGATAAGAAAGCTCTCATCACGAACAACAATTCACATAACTATACTTCTGATTTACAATTCATTTTATCTGGAATTTTGATCTTGAGTTTATATATGGTAAACTTGCTTTATCACATCTTATGCTTTTTATGTTCTCTTATTCTCTAGAGAAGTTTTTTGCATAAAACCTCGATACTCCATTGCTACATTGTGCATAATGTTGCAGACTTTTTAAATAATACAATACGCTTAATTGTTTAAATAATACTTCTTAGCAATAATTATTTTTGCTGGCTACATGTGCTCAGTGTAATTCATTGTCTGAATCTGAATTTACTGTCAATACTGAGTAATTAAGGCACAGTACCTCCATTTTATGCAGCCAACAGCCCCATAGGTTAAAACAACAAAAATGTAATCACTTGCATGAACTAATCAGAAAGCATTTACTAAACAATTGCTTCAGATTTGTTTCCATTTTTAAATAACGCATTTTCCAACAAGCATCTTTCATTCTCAGCCCATGTTATTTTCTTCACTAACTTGAATTTCCTGTTTTAGTTTTGTTTGTGTGTGTTTATGTGTGTAAGTCTGTTTCTTTTGCAGAAGACACACTCCTTAGAAATTAATTTTTTTTCTTTTCATATGTTCAGGGAAAATAATGTATATAAACATGAGAAAATAAGGAAAATGCATTTGATTTTTGCCTTAGCTTCCTTTACCCAGTAAGTACAGCTTTCCCTGTTAGAGACTGGGCTGGGTGGGAGAGACCAGTGGTCTTACCCATGACAGGAATTTTTAAGTAACTGTATTCACAACCACTGTTCCTTCAGCGAGTGATGATACTGGAAAGGGAGTAAAAATGAAACCCAAAGAATTCTCAGATTCAGCCTTCTCATTTCTATGGGTTGGAAAGAAACAATGTTATTTAAGGACTAGAAAACAGAAAATAAACAGAAAGTGGGGAACATCTAGACAGCCAACTTCTCTTTCCTGTTCCCACCTCCTCCTCCTTCTGGCAGCTGAACAACTACAGCTTTAGTTCCTTCACCTCCTGTCCACGAAGTAGCTGGTAGGGGCTTTTTAAAGAAATGAGGGAACGAGGGAATGATTTTCTGGAGCAGCAGAGCTACTGTTGGTAAGGTGAGGTGTGGGAGGCAGGAGAGATGAGGTATGGTAGGCTGTTAGGAAGAAATGGATGTCCAAACAGTAATGGGCTTGGTTGTGTGTAAAGCTAGCTGAGGGGTATCAGATAAATAATGGGACTTGAATGGAAGAAGTGGGACACTGGGCTGCAGTTGTCCCTGAAGAAAAGAAATTTTGCCCTTTTGTTTTTCATATACTCATTTTTTCTTACCTTGAAATGCAAGTGGACACCCTTATGCCTACTGAAATAGGGATATTTCATGCTTTTCAGGGAAATTTACCTATACTTTTGATTGATTAATTTTGTTTCATTATCATCTGTTCATTTTGTAAGTGAAATGCATTGCAGCTTTTATAAATGGCCGGTTTGTTCCATCACAAAACCATGTATACGTTTCAACTAACTGCTTGTCAAAAGAAATCATCTCGTTACCAAAGAAACACCGGCTTTTAAAGAAGACTTCCTGATCTTAGACTTCATGTGGAAAAGATAAATATTAGATAATTTAATTCTGTTTTCATAGATGCAAAGATGTTTTTAATAATCTAACTTGATAACAAAAGGATATCATAGTTCATGATGTAATATGGGGTGTACTTCAGAGTGCGTGACAAGTTTATGATTTTTGTTATGGTTAGGTCTGTCTGAAATGTGAACAATGACACATTTCTGAAAGAAGTCTTAGTGGACAGTTTGATTCTTTCTTGGTACAAAGGAGAGTCTTTTAGTTCTATGAGTTCAAGAATTCCCAATCATTAATGCAATTTTATTCATACCTTGTCTTTATTGCTGACAGAATTGGTGAGCGAGATCAATACATGTTATCTGTTTTATCCCTGATTATTTATCTCTTCCTAATTATTCTTTTCTTGACTATTGCTATCTTGATCTATCCTTGCATGATTGAGACAGACAGAGAGGAGCTGACATTAAATGCAAATCTGTTCATCTTTTCTTTCATGTGGTTCATATCTCCATTTTCTACAGATTAGATTTGAAAGAGCTGCATGTAGTTATCACTATTTCCAGTTCTTCAAACATTTGGGCTTCTGTTTTATATTCTTTCTTTAACTCCTGATTTTCTTCTTTCTGAAGTCATGTTAAACCTGATTTTATAAGCTACCTATAGTTTTATGCTTCTATGCATGCAACTGCCGTAGACTTTCGACTTTTAAATCTTATAGCAGACATCCCATAAAATCATAAAATTGTTAGTTGGAAAGGACATCTGAAGGTCATCTACTTCAACTTCCATCTTGAAGCAGGACTATTTGCTAATACTAGATGAGGTCCATTCTGGTTTTGTCTAGCTCAGCTCTTGAAAACCTCCAAGGAAGGGGATATCATTCTCTGGGCAACCTGTTTCAGGTCACTACCCTTTTGGTAGTTCGCAGCCTGTAGCCACTGTCCCTTGTTATATCTTCTGCCACTACCAAGGAGAGTTGGGATTTGCCATCTTTGCAGTCAAGCTTCAAGTAGTGGTAGGCTGCTATTAGATCACAGCCGAGTCTCCTAGGTTGTGCTCTGGGCCTGTGGCCATCTTGGTAACCTCCCTCTGGTGGGCTCTCTCCAGTTTCTCAATATCTGTCTTGAACTAGGGACCCCAAAACTGGGCACAGCATTCTGGGTGCAGCTTCATCAGTGCTGTGCGAAGGAGAATAACAACCTCCCTTTATCTTGTAAACCACGGTCCTCTTATTGTAGCCCATTATGTACTTTGCCTTATTCAACATCAGAGTACACTTTTGTCTCATATTCAACCTGGTGTCCATCACACCCCAGCTCCTTTTTTCAGCAGGGGCTGCCACTCTGCCAGTGAGTTCCCAGCCTATGCTGGTGCTTGAGGGTACTCCACCTTAGTTTCAAAACTCTTTACTTCTCCTTGTTAAACTGCCTAAGGTTTGGGTTGACCACTCCTCAAGTTTCCCAAAGTCCCTCTGGGTTGAAGCTCTGCTGTTCATTGTGTCAGCCACTCCCACTAAGTCAGTATCATTCACCAGTTTGCTGATGGTGTGCTCTGTCTCATCATCCAGGTCCCTGAACAATTTCATGCTGAACAGTGTCAGCCCTAGTATTGATCTTTGAGGTACTTGTTCCTGGCTGCTACCTGGATACCAAACCATCAATTACTACCCTTACAGCCTGGTGGTCCAGCTTATTTTTGACCTATTAACAGTGAGCCAGCCCCTATTTCCATAGCTGATTAATGAGAAGTCTATTGTCGAAAGGCCTTTTTCTGCTGCTCTTTCCTTGTTCACGGCCATGCAGTTTATTGTAGCAACAATCAGGCTGATCAAGGACAATTTGCCCTTGGTTGTTGGAGTGGGAGACGGGCCCGGAGTAACGATGAGTCTCAATGTGAGTATGGTCGTTCTCCCTTTATTAGAGCTTACACAAAGTATATATAGACAAGCAATCAGCATGCGCTAGCAATAGCTACATGATTGGCTACAGTTTCTGTCCACGCGCATAAAGCGGATATATGATTGGTGCAAGGTTGCTGTCCACGCTCCGTCGACATTTGTGGAACCTAGTTCCGTCTAGACTTGTTTACCAGTTTTGTGAATACCTTCTTTTGTAGTGCTCAAGGCTGCTGCAAGGATCGCTTGCCTTGGCCTACATTCCTTCCCTTACCCTGAAAACGGGATTGCTCATCCCAATCAGATCATGCCCTCTCTCGCTTAACCATTCCTCCACACTTGGTAACTCTGTGTTGACTGTTCCTGACTGTCTTCTCATTGTGCACATTTGGAGAGGGGGTCCAAGAGGACGTACTCCGGGACCTTGCCAGGGACTAAGCTGAGGCTGGTCAGACTGTATTTCCTTCGACCTTTCTTCTTGCCTTTCTTAAAGACAGGTGTAATGTTAGCTTTAGTCCAGTGATCAAGGACTCCAGAGCACTGCTTAGCTTTGATATTRAAAGTCAAATGATTGTATTTCCTGACATCAGTGAATTGTTTCACATTTCAAATGCCAGTTTTACTCACTATCAAGTTGCCCCACTGTTTAATCCCCTTAGTTTGAGGGAAGGATCCCTGGAATTATTCTGTTACTACTTGACTTGCCAAATGATGTCATCTTAGGTCCTAAATATCTAACTTGCTTTACTAAAATACATGAGCTCCTCACAGTAACTTTCACAAAACCCATGTGAAATAGATAAGTACTATGGAATGACACGGAGCCAAATTTTTTTCTTTTTTGTAACTGTTTATGCTCCTGTACAGATGGGTATTTAGTATGGCTTTCAAAAGTGTAGTTAAGTGTCTGTCTACATCCTTAGTTGATTAAATACCTTTTAAAACCTGACCTTAAAAAACCTGAACAGGTTTTTCAAAGAAAGTCCATGGTTAAGAAAGGAATACAAGTTTTCTGAGTCTCGGATGAATTTCCTAATTGGTTTTCTATTTTTCTATTATAATTTCTTTTGTTACCAGGAATATTGCCTATATTAATATGAAAAGGAGGGCTGCCTAACATTTACTATTGTTCTGCTGTGTTCTTGTGGTGTATAACACAGAATTAAAATATGCTAGTTTTAAATATTTCTTGAACTATTTGCTGGATTTTGAAAGTGCTCTATATTCCGTAGATATTCGGCTGACTTCTTGCCACAAATTTGGTTGCTTCCCAAATCACTTTAGTACCTAACAAAAGTAAGATGCTGCAGGCAAGATTATCAGCATGAGAATAAATGAGCTAGCAAGCAGTAATAAACCTGAAAACAACAATGTTAAATGTTTTATGCATCATTTATGTATGTGCCAGTGCTGAAGGTTGAAGCAGTAGCTTTTTAATTCTGAATACTAAGGGCAGGAGGAACTATTTGCACTTCTTTAATTCATTAATTCATTGAGTTTTGCTATCAGTTATTATAGGAGTAGGTATACAAGCAGAAAGTATAATGAAAGAGAAATAATACTGGAACAACACTGTGTTTGTGACAAATGGAAAATAACATAGGAAGAAAAAATGAATAAACTTTGGTAGAAGTCTCGTGGCGGGAGTGCTGTCTATTCTGCCCATCATTTGTTTTCATACCTTTTTTACCTATTAATATTCAATATTTGACAGAATTAGGAGAATATGAAGGAAGAATTTCCAGGCGATTATAGAAAGTGTGGATGTTTGTGCTAAATAAAGTCACAGTAAATTTGACTTTCTTGAAGATGCTTCTGTTGTGTTACCCAGTGAACACCCACAATTGAATTATTATTGCAGTTTTGTTATCTGTATTTTGGTAAGGAATGCAGGGACATCATTTTGTCTAAATACAGTGGAAAAGGTCACAGTCTTGCCTTATTTTCTCTGTTATGTCATTACATACTTTTTGTCATTTGAGGTCAAGTCGTTTGCTACTTTAACATGTAAAAATATTTTGGGTTTGCTGATGTTAAAGAGGGCTAGGAAAATCACAGAGTGAATATCTGCACATATTGCCCAGTTTCCCCTGCTGGGCTCTTCCCGTTTCATACCTGTAGTTCAGGAATAGGAACAATTAGGATCAGGCTACAGAAAGAATTGCTATAAATCATCTTGCCCCCATCAAGCAAGAACTGCAGGGAAGGCTGCATCTTCTCTTTCTCTTTCTCCCAAGCGTCAATGGAGGGGCTGCTTTAGGGATTAAAATAAAGGAGCAGTATGTGTCCCCTGGCTTTGCTTACATAGTTTTTCTCTACACTTTTCTGTGTGTTTTCTTTCACTGGTGTTCTCATTCCCATTTTGCTGTGTTTCGCACTCAAGCTGATGTATTTCTTCAGTATGTAGGTAGCCAGTGACTTGAAGTGTGCTCAGTTATGCCATAGTGAGTAAAATCTAGGCTCACCTAAAGGTCCTTCAACATCAACCATTCAGTGGAAATGATCCTCTTGATTTACAGTGTCCCATAGTGAAATGTTTACAGAGAGCCAATACCAATCAATTCTGAAACACTTGTTAGCTCTCAGGAATCATGCAAAATACCTGTCCGTAGTCACCGTCAGCGTCAGAACCCAGAACGTTAACGACTGTTTGTAGTTTGCTATTTATAAATACTACTTGTGTTAAGCCCAAAATGTAGTTTAACTGACTACTACACTACCCAGCTCTCAGCACTGTTGCCTTACTGAGGGCTACAGAAGGATTTTTCATTTCCTGATGCATTGCTCTATCTTTTCTGGAGCCAAGCATCATTCTTTCGTAGTGCTTGATTTTTATTCTTGCCTTCATTTTTTGCTATGACAAAAATATTTTGCAAGAGTTGTCCCTCAGATGTATTAGCTTAAGAGGAGAATGCTGTAATAACAAAAAGTCTGAGAATGTATTCTGGCATACTTCAGCTTAGGATATCTGGTTAGTGTGTGTCTGTTACAGTCCTCTGTACAGCCTGTTACAGAGCTGGGCTGTTCACTTTGTGCTGGGGATGCTGATTGTTCCGCTCTGTCCTGAGATGCAGATCAGTCCACCTGGTTTTGGCCAAGATGATAGTTTTCACCCTGTCAAGCTGCATTTCTTCAATTCAATCAAATTATAGTTCCATCAGTTCTAAAGGTACGTTATAGATTTGAATGTGGGGACACACAGTCTGAAAAGGAGTGATAGGAACTAATCCCACATTCACATTTGGAGTGATCATTCAGGTCTTTGTCCTGGAAAAAATACAATGACCATCTCCAAACATTTGCTTTCATTAACATAGTGGTGACTTCTGTAGATCCAGCTGTTACCCTGCATGGTGATAACTTTAACAATAGGACAAGCGGAAATGGAAGCAAAAAGAACTATATACATTCTCTCTAAAACACTTGTACTTTGTATGCTAAAAAAAAATCCTGTGCTGTTATGTGATCTTGTCCCATTAAAAGAAGATTCCTTATGCAATCTGTCTTTAGTTTTGAATATCAACATTTTATGATGTGTGAAAACACAGTTGTTGAACTTCAACACATGGAAAATATACTAAAAATGAAAAGCAAACTCACAAAAGTAACCAGTTAAATTAATACCCCTCTGTAACTCATCATAGCCTTTTCTGTTTGGCTTATGCTCATCCAGTATGTGACCATATCCAGTAACACAGTGTTACAAGTCAAAGCTTAAATGTAAAAAGTAAGTAATAAAATAACAATTGCTGAAATATTCCAAAGTCCTCCTCCAAATAACTGAGTCCAAGTGAATAGTGATTAGACTCAGGCAAACTGCAGTCTTCTCACAGTCGTTGTCTGAGCAGGATAAGAGGAAAATTTGTTGAGGAAATTATTCAATGTGAATTATTTGCTTAGTTCTAATAATGGGATTATCATCCAATTGAGTATTTTGAGTTAATGTCAGAACAGCATCATTTGCTTAATCCATGCTTTTTTCTACCGGTATATACTGGAGTAGAAAATGCTTTTTATTTATATAAGGAATCTGGTGGGTCAATCCCTGAACAATGTTATTTGTCCTAGATTGGGCAAATTAAGGTTCCCCTTCTAGATAGGATAACTCCTGTTTCTTTAATGTCAAAAATAAATTATGAACTTGTCTGTTTATACCATTTATTTTATAGCATTATATGGTAGTTCAGCAAATATACATGCAAATTGTTGGGTTTTTTTCTACCCTTTCCCAAACTAAGTTTGAATACTTGTACCCAGCAAATATCAATGCACTAATTTAGCTATCCTTAAAGATCTGGCTAGCACAAGACCAGAAATTTAGCTAAAAGGAGTGCCACAGGGACTAATGCAGTCAGCTGTGTGTTGCCATGGCTAGATCACTCTTGGAATCAAAGTATTTAAAGCTAGGCCAGGTCTCACAGTCAGTTTTATAGACTGCAATCACAGTAATTTCTCCTACATTCGTGGGCATAGTCCTGGGCTGTTCAGTAAGGAAAAATGTTTTCTCTCTCTTATTGTAGGTACACACTTTTTTTTAACAGCTGAATACTGAAGTTGTATAAAACTCACGACTTCTAAATAACAATTTTCAAAACACAAAAACCAAAATGATTTTTGGTCAGAGCATAAGATATGTCTTCAATTTCACTTTTCCTCTTTTATTAAAAGAGGGAAGTCCTTTTATTTTGGACACATGATTTTTCTATGATTTTGTTATGAATTATTTGAGCAAGAGGAATCAGTGAGGTTAATTTGAAAAGCCAGTTAGAGTTCTACCTGGCCAGCATACCATGAAATCAAGAGTTATGAAGGATTAGTTTCGGCTTGCAAGGTTTAGTTAATAATTGTTTGAAAAATTGTATTTTAGGCTCTAATAACTCAGCAGAAATTTTGAAAGAGGTATTTGTGCTTCTCGCACCATCCCAACCTAAGTATAACTAAAACTGTCTAGAGCAATCTTGCAAGAGAACGTTTACTTTTAAGTGAAGAGTTGAAATAGCAGGATTCTGCTAGGAGTGAATTTTATGGCCAAATTACAATACGTTGAAAAATGAATTTGGTAGCTTAATCGCTGGTAAATCCTTAGTACATAAGCATTGGCAAATGCTGCCATAGTAAAATAAGTATTTCTAGTGTTTAAAAACCATGTGTTACCCTAGAAATTCTTGTAGCAGTCCAAGAACAGGTTTGCCCTGGACAACTCACTCCAGCAATATTATTATCTTGGTTTTTAATACCTCCAGTTTACTTCAAATTCAGTACTAAATTTAATGGAGATCATCTTAAAATCTGAGCAAATTGCAGTTAAAAAAACCTCTGTTCTACATTAAACATAGTGTTTTCATCTACCATCTGCTATTATGTAAATCATCCAGTGGGAAATGTTGAAATACCTTCGTCTGTTAATCTTTCTGAGAGTTCACTGGTGTTCAAGCATAGAAGTCCTTGCAAAATATAATGATCCCTTTGCACAGATTGGCAGAAAAATGTCACTCAAGACAGAATGGACAAACGTGTACATGCTATTGGGACTTAAGAAACATTTGGAAGAGAAACACTGGCTCTGTCTGTGACTGACATATCTGAACGGAAAGTGAAGAGTGACAGATTGAAAAGATTATTGTGACCAGGCAGAACCAATCCTTACTCAAACCTGCTATAGTTTTTGGCAGTAGTAGTCCCCCACATGCCATAGGTTACAGTGGTGTTACTGGTGTTTGAGGACCATTGCTGCACAGAACCAAAATATCTACATAAAAGATGGGGGGACAAACAATGATGGGGACTTCTTAAGCTGCATCTTTTTGTTCTGTGCAGAGCAAGATGTGCAAGGCTTTTGAGCAATAAAACAACCTGAGATTTTCTGCTGTGCAGAGGTCTCAAGGCCTTTGGGTAGCTGTTTTCTTACTCTGTAACAGTAAAGCACCAAAGTAACAAAATACATGCAAGATTGCAAAAAGCCCGAGTATTTCTGAGACAAAAGCTAAGGTGAAGCACTAAACAGCTGGTAAACACTTAACTGTGTCCTTCCCTCTTTGGTCTTGTTTTTTTTCCTAGTGATTCCTCCAGCTTACTCCTTAAAGCAAGACTATATTCTTTGGTCTTCACTGTCATCATTTTTTAACTCATATTATACATGAATTAAACTCAAGTTTTTAACTCAACCTGAGACACAGTGCAACACCCTGTAGTTTTGTAGTCCAAGACTGGGTCTTTGGAGGTCTTGAAAACTTCTTAAAAATTCTCAAGGTTATAATTATTCCTATCTAATCATTATTGTTGGTCATGATGGCATGTAAACATTTCCAAATTGCCATCTGATTGCTCTGGTGGCTAGAAACCTTCTAATTTTCTGCCTAAACTTACTCATTGTTAGTTTTGTTAGTTTTGATCCCCTTGCTCTGTTAGTTACCTTGTCCTCTGTCTCAAATAGTTGTTGATTTACATGGTCTGGCATTAGCAGAGAGCTGCCTTGCTTTGAAAGTAAGACTGCACAGGAAGTTTGTGTCTCAGAGACATTTCTAGAAATAAAACTTTCAGAAAAATCCAAACCCAAATCATTGTCCTTTAAAGTTTAGGCAGAGATCCAACTACAATGTCTGGGCAAAATCACAGCTATGTTCCCAAACAGTTAATAAGTACTTCCATAATGCTAGTTAAAGATATACCCATGCACCCAAAGGTATGTAAGTGATCAATGTGTGGCTAATTTTGTCATGGCCTATGCATGTTCTTAGATGTGGAGCTACTAGCCTCTTCTCAATTCACTTCTCTTTTCAGTCTTCTGAATCTGACTACAGTTAGACAATCTGTGTATTTTTTACAGTTTTCTGGATCTGCTGTGATACAGTTTTTCAGTCTACTGTGAATTTCAAGAAGACATAAGACACCCTTTCCACCTTTGTTTGGAAACTCATATACTTTTAAGTGCTAGTGAGATTCTGTTTGTGTTGTCGGCATTTTCCCTGTGTTATGAACTAAATGAAATGCACAGTATTGCTTCCTTCCATACATTTATTAGTATGAACTTAATCAAACTCAGACTATGTCAAACATCCTAAAACCTCTGTCAGAGAGATTTTAATATGAAGGTCATCTGTCTATATGCTCATTCAAGGTAACAAAACTTTTTAACAAGTGTTTAAGTGCAAGAGAACACAATAAAGAGGAGACAAAGCTAAAGCAGTATAAATACTTCAAAGGTAAATAATCTAATTCCTCATATTATCTGAAGACATACCTCTACAAAGAGAATGAGAAAGAGAATTGCCATATTTGAAAATCAGCAGGTTATAAATACTCAAATGTACAGTTACAGTAACTTCTGAAATGGGAGCTTGAGCCATTGGTGCATAATAACTGTGTGCCAGATTAAGTTTTAGGTGTCCTTGGTAGGGCTAGGATGAAGATTGAATGATCTCCACTGTAAGTGTAGTACTAACCCTGTTAGCTAAATTTAAGAGGTCTGAAAGGAAGAGTGCATTTTAGAACTGACCTTTCCCAGATTAATTACCAACTTCTGAACCTGATTATGTTTCATATGCCATTCTCCAGTATTAATTCCCTGTACTACATGGTTGAATGCATATGTACTTGTCACTCTTATTTTGTAAGAATTAATTAATAGGAGATGCACGTATGAATTTTAACGTTTTTGCCATTGTTTCCCATCTTTCTTTTAATTTGTACAAAGCAATCTTTACCTAGAATGCCCTTCATAGTCCATATATAATAGTGTATTTTCTCATCTCTCCAAATTAAATATACTGTGCGTATATATACATACGAAAATAAAAAAAGGAAAAATTAAAATGTAACACTTTTCTTATTAGTAATGTTACACAAGAGGGTTTTTAATTATTTTTCAAGATAAGTTGAGTTCAAATTAAATGTCAAATATAATTTAGTGTAAGAAGTTTGAAATATATGATAGTCCTCAGAGAAAATCTAAGTACTCAGATCTCCTAGCCAAATGGTTATTTGCATAATAGTGAGCTATAAGGTTATATATCACTCTGTGGCAGAACGCCAGACCATAATCTGCGCAGTAAAGCTACTGAAAACTTCAATCTGAAAAGCATTCATCTTATGAAGGAGTTCTCTTCTTCTATAAAATACAAAGCATATTGACTTTTTTTTGTTCTTGAGCAAACAGAATACTGAAGTCTATTTCCAGCATTCTTCTAGTTTAGCTGTGGTAGACACAAATGCAAAATGAATGTTGACATATTTGTTTAACATCCCTGAACAGATTAAACTGCTTTAGAACTTCTTCAGTAATCAGCCTTGAAAAATATAAACTAACATTCACATCCCTGGATAGATTAAGTTGTTTCAAAAGTTCTTCATTATTCAGCCAAGAAAAATGTGTTAAAAAATAGCAACAGGTTCTTTGCAGATATTCTGAATTCACCTTCTGATAAAATTAAAGTTTCACCACCCAGTGTCATTCTTCTTATACATACACAATTAAACCACCATTTAAAAATTTTGTTCAGAGAAAAGGTGTTTTAATTCAATGACATGCTGAAGAGGGATCTCCTGGTGAACCTACTCATAGCTGACGTCCTTGATCATAGGGATTTTTTTTTCTTTTCTTGTTCCTGTTGCCATGTGGTTGCATAAGCTGTGCTGGCATTGGCCTCCATGTAGTTTTATCCCAACGTCCCAGAGCGTATTGGTTTCCACAT
Source organism: Apteryx rowi (assembly GCF_003343035.1). NCBI lineage: Eukaryota > Metazoa > Chordata > Aves > Apterygiformes > Apterygidae > Apteryx > Apteryx rowi. The sequence goes on along the minus strand of NW_020448085.1, from coordinate 4,365,509 downwards.
AGTTTTGTCCCAATGTCCCAGAGTGCATTGGTCTCAGAGTTTTAGCTAGAGTAAGTGGGACTAGGACTAGCTTGGCAGACCAGAGCTCAAGAAGGGGCAGATTCCTTGCAAACCTTTACAGAAGTGAAAATAATATCAAAAGATATTATAGTTCTTTGTAGTGTAATGTAAAAGATAAAAAAGTTCTTTTTAATACCAAAAGAAATAGTTCTTTGTTGTTTAGAGATGCTGAGTAAAACAGGCTAACTGATGATGTCTTGATTTATTCTTAATATGTTCCTAGTCGTCTTGAATATAGGAGATGGCATGGGATTTCCCACAGTGAAGTCACTGGAGAAAGCGAAAGTAATATTTGAGAGTTGCATTTTGTGTAAGATCAAGAGCCTTGTATTTATGATATGATGTCTTTATCATATCATATGTTTATGTTATGATAAGCAGTTGAGTGTTTTCCTTAATATAAGAGATTTTTGAATGCTAAAGTATCTCAAAATACCTATAGTTACCTTCATTAAAAATAGTTTTTCTTTTAATATTTTTATTATAGAAAGAGGAGTGTGCCCCATTGTGGAACATTTATTCAAGGATCTCAAAAAACTTTCCATATTTTTTATATGTGTAAGTTATAATATGCTTTTTATAGAGGGAGATGTGTTGATAGCTTCCCACTATCAGCTGCTTAGCTTTAGCTTTGTTTTATTAAAAGAGGGCACTTTTTTCAGGAGCCAACTATATTGTTGGACAGGTTTGTAAATACATATGCCTATGTCCATTATCTGCTGGCTTCAAAATAAAACAAACAAGCCAAGAAAAAGTCCAACATAAGAAATAAGTGAAATAAAGCTAAAGAAGCCAAATACATTACACTGTTGCACTGCTCATCGCTGCACACATGCTCCAATTCTTTTGCTCTTCCTTACTGATTAGTGGCCACAAAAACAAGATACTGGGCTAGCTGGACTCTCATCCTGGTCACTGGATCAGGGCACTTCTGTTCTTAAATACTGGCTCCACTGAAATGAATAGTGGTTATGCAATCCATTAAGATAGCATTAATTAATTTGGTTAAGATACAGTTTTGTTCTGTAGCTCCCTTCCATGTATTCTTCCATACCTGGTCTCTTGAAAACTGCATGAGAATCCTTTTGCAATAACTACGAGGGTCAGCAATTGCACTGCCAGGTGCCCGTCTCTTAGCATCTTGGGGTTTAAATGTTTTTTTCTGTAAATAAATGAATGTCATCTCAAGTAGGATCAGGCATGCCTGTTTCTGGACATGGCACATGCAAACTAATTAGAATAAGAATGTTCAAATTAACACCAGTCTTAAAATTTCTAATATGACATGATTTCTTCACTACAGTGTGATTGGCTATTGCTGTGCAGCATAAGAAGTTTTAATAAAATAAAAATGGCATCGATTTTCAGAGGGCTAGATTGCTTACCCGTAAGTGTCACCGGACTGAACTGTGCTACTCCTCTGAAACTGAATAACGAGTAACTTTCCAGTGATATTGCCATACCACAAAAACCAACAGGTTCTTAAATATCAAGTTTTATGAACTGCAGTGAAGGGTTTAATTCTGCCTCATACTTACCAGTCATTAAGAATTCCTCAGGAACTATAGTAGGAAGTGACTTTAGCCATGTAATTATTTTTACGTAGGATAGCTATTCCCAATACAGTACAACTATTTTGATTCATGCAATTAAAAAACCCTATAATCAGAATTCAAAAATTCTTAAACATAGGTAATTTTTGCTGAACATGATTGTTTAGGTACAAGGTGTTTTGAACTTACTCTGGCTGGCATTTAACATTAATGTGAAGACAAATGCACGTACTAAATATGCAAGACACTCTGGATTACTTTATATAGTCAGCATTACCCCCTCTTTCCTTAAAAATCTTTGAAATATAACAAATTTGTTTCAGGTATTGGGAATTAATGTAGCTAAGAATGAAGGCAAAGCAGCAGGCATCTGATCCCAGCAAGTCACTGTTGCCAGGAGTTACTAGGATTCTTCCAAAGTGAGCTCTCTTGTTATTTAAACTACAGTAAACTGATACAACAGCTAGTGATATCCAAAGGCGATTTGAACTCTTTCCTGAGCAGCAGTACTGCTGAGGTGTATAAAATATGCAGCAACTGTACATCAGTTCATTAGGTGTGTCAGGAAATTCTAACATCAAGTACATCAGGGCTGGAAGTCTTTCTTTAGAGGTCATTTAGATAATTTTATTAATGATAATTTGTATGAAGATTTATGCATTTTTAGGCTTTTATAATGTTTTTAAATTGATCTTTTTCCAAGACTCAGTAAAAGGCTAATTTTACATAGATTCCAAGATAGTAAAGCTTGTGAAAATGCAAAAAAATACCCCCAAACAAAAACAAGAAACGGTATAAAATATTATAGAATATAATTACATGCAAGGAGACACCATAGTAAGTTACTTGAATAAGGTTAATGCAATTTTCTGTTTATTATTACTGCCTTGAGCTTAAGTTCCAGAACTTTGTACTGATTTAAACCATCTTTAAGCACTGTTTGGTTTTTAATTCATTCATTTCAGGAGTTATTTCAAAACTTTTGAAGTAAAATAATTAAAACCTAAATTTGGTTAAGAAATAGAAGAATTAGAAGTAAAAACAAAAAGTTTTTTCTTAGTAAAAATTAGCCTTGTTCTGAATCCTTCCAAATATTAATCAAATCATTCAGAGATGAAATACATGCATTCATATATCTTTTACAGTACAAGACTCATGCAAACCGTGCTAGGAAAGTTTCTTGTGCACTGGTATTACTGAAAAGCAATGACACTGGTCTCTGCACTGCCAGAGCAATCATTTCTAATATTAGGATAAAAACTATCATGATATCTCATAACATTTTAGGGATTTTCAGCTTCACAGGTCCTAAAGTGGTTTATCATGTTTATACAATTGTTTGTGAATGGTGCATAAATACATTAAGGCAGCCACCTTTGAACTGCTGGAGAACACAACAAATTAGATTAGGAAGGAGAAATAACACATTAATAAGATAAGCTAAATGAATGGATGTAGGAAATGACTTTGCGAGAGAAAGCAAATCAAACTGAACTATGAGAAAGTAATTTGAACTGAACTTTTAAACCTCAGGAGCAGTTTGGGCTTGGTAATACCTACACTGAACATGTGCACAGAGGTATGGAATAAGATACACAGACCTCCACACGTTGTGGTGTTGGTCAAAATAGAAGCAGCAATCTGCAGAGTGCCTTCTCTGGAGTAGTTTTAGGTAAAATTCTGTTCAAGTAATGTTTTTCAGGCCACTTCTAGGCAGCCAGGGCTGAATAGGCTTCTAGTAGCTTTGTCTTGCACACAGTAAAATTCCTGGTTGCTCTCCACTATATTCTCTGCTCATCTTATGTCATTTTATGGCTTATATAAAATTAACTCTTTGAAGTATTTTTGTGCATTTTTGATGAGGTGTTATATGTATCAGTTTCCTACTCTTTTCTCAATGGTCTCAATGTAAGAAATTGTTCATTCCCTCTTTGTTCAAGAAGGCAATTATGAGTACACTTTAAAAGCATGTTTAAACTCTGTAATATATATATTCATATAACATACATAAGTACTTGTCAGAAGAGAGGTAAGGTGATCAGCCGAGGGTACAAATACAAATCACTGCTTTCTTAAATACTACCAGTAATGCAGAGGCCAACCCCCCAAAACTTGAATCAGTATCAGGTGAAAGTTTCTTTTTGGAGCTCGGTGATGATGTTTACGCTTTGGTATTCTAGTGCAAAATATCCTTAGACAAAAACACCACTCAACAAATGGCAAGTGATTACGTTTGCAGTATGTACCCACAAACTGCCAGGTTCCTGGGTTCCCTTTGCTGGCTACAGACTATGGACATCCTCCATGCATCACAGTGCTGGTCTGGCTTTTGGGGGAAAACAGATATTATCAGGCAAAATATTGGCCACAAACCAGGAAGCATTAATGCCACAAGGGAGGTATCCCCTGGACTGCCATGTACAATTCGGGTCACCCAGAGACCGCAGTCAGTCTGTGAGACCAGCGCTGCTTGCTAGGGTCCTGCCTCTCCTCCTGGCATATCTCTAAACATCGCTTGCTGTTAGCAGGACACTCTGGTGAGCAGCAAACACGCTGGCTGTCCAAGAGAAACGCGTGTGAATCGCAGCCTGCGGTGGCCGCTCTCCGTGCCCTGCCGGGAAGGCATAATTAGGTGGCAGCCTCTGCGCACGTGCGTTTGGTCTGGTGAGCCGCCAGGGTCCCTTGACGTGCCGAGAGCTGCTAGCGTGGGAGGGGGCTGAGCGAGGTCGATGGGGTTGGGTCGTCTGCGTTGGACTGCCCGGGAAGTATTGCCATGAAGCGGAGATTGCCTTCCCTTTTAGAATTATTACATTCCTGAATTAAAGGGAAATGATTTAAATACAACTTCTGTAGTTAAGACAATAGTGTTAAATACCTAGCTACTAATTATTAAAGCATGTTTCTTTAGTGTTACTTCTGTAGTAGATGAATGTCAGAGTTCATTATATAGCAGTTAAATTTCAGTAAACATTCTTTCAATAATCAATTCTAATCCCGTAGACTTAGAACATCTGTCCTATTAGTTCTAAATTAAATGCACTTTTGTGAACCTTCATTTAAAAACTTTCACTTTACTTCTTTTCCTCCTTTGAGATGTGATAACACTAGTAACTGGTTCTTCGTACTGCCTCTGTGTGCACAGGCCTAATTCACCCCATTTCTCTAATTGAAATTGTTTTAAAATAAGAACTTCTACTAAAGAAAACAGTTATCAAGCCCAAATCCCAACATTTCTAATATATGCTGCCCCAGTAGGAGTTTTTTCTTTGAATTTCTAGTTAAAAACCTTTTAATGAAAGACAGCTTGAGTCTGAAGCTGTCAGGTCTCCCCTTGTCCTTGATGCATACCAGGCTAAAAACAAGGCAGGAAAGAAAGAGGATTTTACTTTTAAAGAAGCTCCAGTTTCCTGAGACATTTGTATTCAGGTATTACCCTCTCTTTCTCATGGGAGCAGAGCTCTACTCTTCAAATGAAACAGAAATAATAAAACACATCAGGAACAGTGGACCTCAGACCTACTGTTTCTCTCCTTGTCTTGGAATGTTATTTCCATATAGAAAGCTACTCTAATGGGACACTTGTAAATGGCAGGGAATTTAGCCCTTGTGGAGTCTTCTCCAGAAATTGGATTTTTGCTTAAGCAAACAGCAAACCATGCAGCAGGGAAAAAGCTATTTATTTGGCCGCCTGTTGAAGAGCCTTACAAAAATACAATTCAGTCTACGACGATCAGTGAAGTCAGTCTAGTATGCACTGAAAAAAAGAATCCTTTTACTTCAACTAGATGTTGAACAAGTCTTTTAAGTGCAGTGTTAAATAAGTCCAAATTTTAAAATTTACCTGTAAGAGGGATCATGCAACCTAGAATTTGTCATTAGGCACAGATTTCACAAATGACTGTCACATACTTGTTTTCTATTTGTACTTTCTAGGTATCTGTCCAGTTTACTGAGAAACTAAAGAGCCAAACATAGCCCAAGAAAATCAGGATATTTTTCTCCAGCTTCAGGTTTTTTTGGGTGTTTCAAAGATCCTCAGCTGAAAGATGCAGTCAGTATGAACTCTGTGCCTCTTTGATATGCACACTTTGTGCCCTTTTCATTGGTGCTAATTAGTTGATTTATTAGTAGGAAAAGCTTGTTGTGACTTCTTTTTGAAAATAAACCTCCACAGATTTGAATGAGTTTTGTCAACTAAACATGAGTATATGTTCACTGATGATTACAGGAATTGTACAGTCTTGAACACAAACCAGAGCTGTTACCCTTTGAGGCATTCTGGATGTTCATCACTTTTCAAAACTAGGCCACTTTCTGAAAAATCTGAATCTGGTTAAATTCATGATCCCATAAATTTGTTGTGTATGGGTGCAATCTGTGTGTCAGAGTCTTCCTGAAGAGAAGGGTCTTCTGAGGGGGTAGAGAGCCCCAACTAGTAGGAAGGYTCAGATGTGAAATTTTAGCTGTTCTAGTTTTGACACCTGAATTTCAAAATTTGACCTTGATCTTCTGGGTATGATAATTAATCAGATGAGACTTAAAACTCTACCTGTAAGTACATCACTTTGTGTTTTATTAGAGATTGGTTTAAGTTCTGCATAACTTGGACTTTGTAAAGCAAACAATTGAAATTACTGTTTTGGCTGTTCTAATGAGACCAGTGCAAAACAGGCTTTCTTCCCAGTGAATGCAGAGCAGGTGTAGGAACAAAACTTCTATTTATTTCTCCAGTGCTTTCCTGTATAAACAAGTTGTTCTGCAACTCATAATTTCTGTTCTGGATGGGGTATCACTTGTTCCTCTGCATATTTTTAGGTATGAAAACTAATGGATATGTGGATGCATTTAATGTAGGACCAAATCTTGCCATTTCTATTATAAGAACAGAAAAAATACTTTTGATCATTGCAGAATAGTGATTTTGCCCATGATTAAAGTCTTACTTAAAGTCTTATGGCTGTAAAACAGCTTCCATTGCAAAGTAATTTTTTGCTTTGGTAAAAATGGTAATTTTTTTACCATTTTTACAAATGGTTGTTGGCAAGTATTGTGTGTCTTTGTATTTGGAAAAAACAGAATCTCAATGAAAAAAGAAAGCAGGTTGTAAAGTGAAGTAATCAGAAACTTGAAAATCATAGAATTAAGGTTTGTTTTTAAAATCTTAACTCATTTTAATTCTTGCATGTGCATTACAATGATATCTTCAACTTCACATACTAATTCTTCTAGAAAACTATTGTCTAACTGAGTGTACACCTTTCACATGCGGAAATCTGGCAGAACGTGAGATCCATGTTCTTATTTTCTGCAGACTGCTCTAACTCTCTCCTGAAGGTGGAATTTTCCTTTCTTTATGTACTTCTGTATTTCATTCATCCCTATGTATCTGAACAATTCATAAATGTTAATCACTCTTTCAGACATCTTTATGAAGTAATATGATCCCCATTTTATTAATGAAGATGTTAGGCAGTGGGCTGAGTTTCCATTTGGCACCTGAGTTTTCAGTTTGCCTAATATTGTATATAAGACTTGATATGTACAAAGCACACTCCCTTGCCATAAGTTGTAGTGTTTTTTCAAATTAGATTATAGGTTCACTGGTTCTGTACAAGCATATGAAGCACATAATTAATTTTAACATCACTAACACAGCTAGCATCACTTTACTTGGGACTAGAATCTAGCTGTGCAGAGCGATAGTCGTTCTCCTTAACCTTATTTTCTCTTCCTGTGTTATGTAATATGGTCTATGTTTTCCAATTTTTTGTTGCAAAAACAGTAGGGCTCTTATCATTTCCTTTCTTAAATAGCCATGACAGAATGACTTAGGGGAGGATTTTTTTCGGAAAAATTAGGATACAACTGTTTTATTAAACAGCGCACCATAATCAACACGCAGAAGTGGAGTACGTTTTCAGCCGAAGGGGGGGGTGTCACTGCTGATGCATCCAAAGCATCCAGAATATGCTAGTATTGTTATATATACTCCTTGCATACTCACTTCTGAGGAGAGAATTCCTATAGCCAAAGTCATACTCAAATATCTCCATGATATTTGCTATCTCCAAAAGTTCTGTGAAGCTTCAGAAGAACATGAGCTGCAGGTTTCTACCTGTCCCTGCTCCAAGCACCTATAAAATGCTATTACATCCACCTTTCCAAGCTTAGAAGTAGAGAAAACATAATTATGACATTCATGGATTTTGAAATGAGGGATACCTAAGACACACTCATTGACTTATCGGTCCATACTTTAATTTCAGTGCTGTAGTGTATAGTCAAGTTGTGTCTGCTGTGTCAGAGGGCATTGACAGAAGTTATTTTGATTTTATATTGGTATGGATTATATCAGAATTTAGCCTAGAAGGTATTTCTTGCCTGGCTGAAAGTGAAAAATCAGTGAAGAGCAAGGGAAGAAGGGAAGTATTGTCTTACATAGCAAGCAGGTCCTAGAGTCTGCTATAAAGCAAGCATTTCTGGTCTTACAGAGACACTCTGCTTTTTACCTCAACTGAATTTCTAAGAATATTGAAATCATGTTGACTTGTAGTATTTTGGCCTACAGGATTCAACATAAGCATTCTCAATAGCTTTGTTGTTGTACTCAGAATTTTTAATTAAGAAGTTTTGTCTTAAAAAATTAAAAGATTTATACATATACACGCATAAAAGTGACAAATGTTTCCCATGCAATCAGCTAACTAGATATTTCATTGTTATTAGGCACACACACACAAACATTTTGGTGAAACTAAACCATAACCTTTTTTTTTCCTTTGGTAACTTGGTTACAAAGTGCTTATCTGTTCAGCTTGAATGAATTAATTTCACTTGAAATCCCATTCATCCTCTATATTCTATGATACTTTGTTTTCCATTTAAAAATTTTCTAAGCCTAAACTTGTTCTACTTGATACTGTAATTTGTTAATAGTCCTCTGATACATGTTCAAAAAGTCAGTTGCTCTGTGTATAATTCCAGTTTCAAAAACACTATGATAAAATTATTTCTTTTTTCATTGTTTCGTATTAAGCCTTCCTCGTGGGTATGTATTTTGTGTTTCAAAAGCAGATTAGCAGAGTGAGAACAATGACAAAAATCTCATTCCATTTCCGGCTCCCCTCCCTGTGTCACTGTCTTTCCACCCATAGACGTCACAGCAGTAAAAATCCATGACAAGCTTTATGCTGTTCTTTGAATTTAAAGCAGAAAACAGTTTAGTGGTGAGGGAGGGTGCTGCGAGGAGGATGGGGATGGCGGAGAATTCTCCGAGTGAGTTGTTCTATCATGATATTTAAGTGCTGCTTCAATTCGGGCTAAGTGAAAACTCACAACAAGGGAGACTGGCCCTTATAGTTTTAACTGGGAAGCAGGTGGTGATTAATTCTTTGGCATCTTTCTGTTCAGCCAGATATAGAATCAACTCAAGTGCATTATAGAAGACGAAATAGCTCAGTGAATTATACTTCCTCTCCATTATGGAGAGAAAAAAAAGACATTAACAAAACTCCAGAGTGAAAGTCACGGTATTTGAGAGTTCTCTAAGCATTCAGTTCATGATCATTCAGGAATTATTCACAGGTGAGGGCTGAACATGTCCATTAAATTGTGGTCTTGAAACTTCTAAGCAGTGTGTGATTTCATGATGATATTTTTCAGTTACATATAATACAATGGATGTGAACTCTCTTACTTCTTCACCTTTGTGGTATTTATAGACATCTGACATGCTTCCCATAAATTAAAACATTCACAATGACATGCAATAATTTATTTTGCTAACTCTTTATTTGCTTCTTTGTACTTGTTAATATACTTCCTTGGTCCTGTTTCTAGCTACTGGATCAGCCTTAGGAGTCCCTATTTTGTACTAATGCTATCATGTTTGGACTATGCGTATATTTAATGAGGAAATGGTGTGGCCTTATTACTGCATTAGTCTGGTTGTTTTGAATGCTGAGCTGATATGATGTGGTATCTTTATAATACATATGTCTGTGTGTTGCCATATTAATAACTGACAGTATGGAGTAGCCTTTAGGTGGGAAAGTCTCCGCAGAGCAGTGATTGCAAAGTGGAAGTCATCTGGTGTGTGTCAGGGCAGTGACTGCACAGCAGAAGAGACAGCAAAGTACTTTGGGCTACAGAGCTGACTCCGCAGTTTAAGGTGGTGAGCTACACTAATCTCAGCAGGCTTGAGGGGAATCTGGATAGTTCATGACAGTGTTGTGTCTGTTTAAGCTGTTGGGGTGAGATGAAGCCCTCTGGAAGGCAGGGCAGATTGTGCTTCCTTTTAGCTTCCAGTTGACCTGGACCAGTGGCAGCTCCTTGGCTTGCAGCTCTGGTTTCTCAGCTGCGGGTTGCATGTTGGCAGAAGACGACTGCAGGAGAGGGGACTTTGCTCAGCAGCTTGTCCAGAGGATGAACTGCAGCTGGGTGCAGGCTGAGGGGCTTTGCCTTGTCTTCAGTCTTTTAGTCTTTTCTGGTAGGTGCCCTAGGGAGAGGGTAGACCCACCTCCCAGTTCTGGCAGATGGGGGCATGGAGCGCTGCCGCTGTGCCTTGGCCGGGAGATGAGCACGTTGGCACGTCCAGGCACTGCTGGTCAGAGGAAGCCACCAAAGCTCCCTCTGTGCTCAGTCAGTTTGCCTCTGTAAAGTTACAGAGTGTGGTTTTGAAAAAAATTTCACATGGCCTAATTGGAGGATAACTATATTAAACCAAACTTCTTTAGGAAATTAAAGAAAACCTTAGAAATCCTTGATCCATAACATTATTTAACCAATTAAAAAAAAGCTTACTAAAACTGACTCTGTGGATGTTTAGTTAACAAAGCATGTAGTAGTAGTTGCCTATATTTGATACCAGACCACTTGATTTTTTCACCAAGCAGTACGGTATCCATGGCTATAACAACTTGGCTGCTGGCTTCACCTGGAGTAGAATCAGGCCCCTAAAGATTGTCTAGTGGTTTTGTTTTTGTTTTTTTTGTTTTTTGAATGATGAACTCTGGGTCTAATTCTACCAGTCCTTCTACAGATGAAAAGTTCTGATTGTTAAATACACACATTCTCTTAGAGTAAAACCCTTTGCAGATCTGTTGAAACAATATGCATAATACAGTAGCAGGTTTTCATATTTTCTGAAATGTTTATTTTTAATATTCATAAAATGCTTTGGAAAAAAAACATTGAATACTAAATACTAGTGGAATTGTAAAGGTATTAATTCCAGCTGAACTGCAGGGTGAGTTCTGTTGAATTACACTGGAGCATTCAGATGTTAGCAAGATAGGAAAGTTGTAAGAACCAGTGTTTTTTAAATTACAGTAGACTCCCGTAAATTAAAAGCAAAGCAAAGTTCCTTTTCTATAAAACAAAAGAAATTTTAAAATGCTATTTTCCTGTCTCTGTGGAAAACTGTGTGCTCAATTTGTGATAGGTCTTTATTATTATATACAGGCATATATAAAACATTACATAATGAAAAAGGCATTATCATTTAAGGGTGTTTTTAATTAACATTTTCAGATAGTTAGAACATTTCCTGTGCTTATGCCAGATACCTTATATGTTAATACCAGAAGATTTTATTCTAATAACACTAACTATAATTGAGAGCGAATGCATATAAATTCTCCATGGCACTGGGGGGAAAAAAATGCTCCAAAGGCGCAGTAAATGTATGTATTTTGTGTTTTAGGGGAACAGCAGTGCAATTACTGTATAACCCTACACTTACCAACCATTTTAACCTCAATTTAATGTGTGGCAGTTCTCCAAGAATGACCTTGATGTGGTACTGAATGTTTTGCATTTTTTAACAGGCTTGAACACATACAAAGAAATGTAATCTGGTTAACGGAATATTATAGCCAAACCTTATTTAACATTTTATAAATTGTATTTATAGAAAATGTCCATCTATTTAGAGTATACTATGTGAAATCCCTTTAGTCAGATTAGAGCACTTTTATATTGCACTGAGCATCTGATCAGTTATTAGTTTGTACATGGAGAGATGCTATTTAAAGACCTACAAACTCCCTTGAAGTAAATTGTACCCTCCAGCTAAAACTTGACACAGTGCAAGTAATACGTACAGTATTCTGGATAGTCTTCAGTGGCAGGTTGCTGTTTTTGAGATCCCTCAGAGGCATCTCCATCCTCAGTTGTATGAGCCAAACTTTTGTGAATTGGTACCTTTGAAAACTTCAAATGCTGTACAATGCTATCAGGGCAGTGGAGGAGCTGATCTCAAAGTCCACTATTAAAACTTCCCTCAAGGACGTTTTCATTAGAACTTTGTACATGGATAGTTCAAAAGACCCAGCTATTGATTTTTGCTCAGAAGTCCTCTCTCTCTTCTTGTATGGTTCAACATTTTGACAGAATTTCAAAAAACACAAACTGTGGCAGCAGAAGATTCCAGCTAGGATTTTATGCTGTTCATTTGATTTCTTCAGGCCACATCCTTCCTGTGTCCTTGTCAACACTACAAGGAGAGGAGCCGTCTTAGAAGACTTGCTAAAAGGCAGAAGCAATTTCACAGCAATCTAAAAAAAATCTGACCTTTCCACATACAGAAAATCTCTCTTAAGTAAATAACCTTTTTAGCTGTAAAATTTTGCTGAGACATTCATTTATCAAAAACGTAGATAAAAATCACTGCGTGTTTATCTCTTTTCACCATTCAAAAATTGCATTAAAAGGAAACCACCACCAATGCACGTGGACTGTAATAAATTGCCACTAGCAAACAAGATCATTTTATTTTAGAACAGAATTGTTGATTTAAAGTTTGTGATGCCAGAAACTGAGCAATTAATTATTACCATCTGCACTTCCTATCCTTACTCCTATTATCATTTTCATGGACACTGTGTAATGAGGTTCATTTAGCCTCAACTGCATATATAGGATATAGTAGTTCAAAATTAATAGAATTTATGAAGAAGTTAATGAATGAGCAGTATAATTATTTCTGTTTAAAGAAAAGCATGACCTACTTGATCTTTATGAAAGATATATTGCAGGTCTTTTAATTGCTAGGTACTTACATACTACATTGGTGGTTGACAAGGCTAGCATTTTCTCACCTTTCACTTGATTTCACTGAACACAGTTTCAAATAAAGAATTTTGAGAAAAATACCCTCCTTAAGGTGGGGTAACCATATTTGCTGTTGAGAAGAGATTTCTTAGAGCCTTTTGAAAGCCTTTTTATCTTCTCATATATTCTAGTCTGTTCCATTTTATTTTATTCATGGTCCACATCACCCTCCTTTATGTGTCTTCTGAATTCCTAGGCATTCAGACTTCAGAAGAACATTTAAATAGGTACTTATCATCAAAAAAATCATTAAGGCCATCACTTACTCAGCAAGAAGGCAAGTAAGCGCATTAAATTTCCAGAATGTGCTAAATCTTTATTCCTAAGGCAGGGGCATTGCCACAGATGCATGAGTTGCCAGAAGAGAACTACCAAGAATAGTCAGTGTATTAATAAAAAGCTCTACTTAGCCCTTTGGTATATGTGTTTTAAGACATCTCTCCAATTAATAGGATTATGTGGGAAAGAGGAGGAGGAGGAGGAGCTTGACCATAACTATCAGATCTCCTTATTTCAGTGGTGATATTAGAAGCTTTCTGTACACAAAAAGGCTTCACTTCTAACTATGGTGTATGAGTGAGGGGCATGCAGTGATTGCTGTGTTACAGTTCTGCACATAAACATTTTGCTTGGGTAGTTGTCAGGTTTGGCAGAATTGTTTCAGTTTTATTAATATTTAAATCAGTACTCGTCATGGGTCGTACTCCGTGATGCATGTCTGTGTGAGTGGTGTGACTCTGACAAAGTTATAATTATGCATAGTGTAAAGTAGGAGACAACGAAGACCTACTTTTTTATGGTAAGGAAGGAGTTAATACAAGCCTAAGCTTCATATGTACTGACCCGACATCCTGCCTGTGTGCATATACAATGGGGAATGCTGACTGCTTTTTGCAAATTCCCAAGCACATTTTTTAAGACTACCAGGAAAAGTAGATGGAAACTTTATATTTGGGCTTTCATAACATTATGATTATCTATGATAGTATGTTTCAAAAAACTTGTAGGTAATAGTTATTGTTGTAAATCATTCCATACCATCCTTTGTTTCTAACTTGTTACGAATAAAAGACATGAATTCCCTATTTTTCTAAAGATATTTTCAAGGATGAGTAACAGAAGTAAGTTTTTTAGCAAAATAAGATTTCAGGAAGCTTTTAAAATCTGCAATAGCACAGTATGGATGAACACACTAGATTACATAGAACCTTTGAAAACACATATTCAGCCTTAAGCAGAAATGGATAGATAGAGTCATTAAGGACATTTCTAAACTAGTAAATAAAATAGGTAGGGCCTCTTCTCTATCCCTGTGAGCAAGTGGCACAGCATGACTCTTGTCTGTAGAGCTTAAATCTCTTCTGTAGAGCATGCTGGCATCATCTGCACTGCCGATGGGCAGCGCCCCAACAAGTTTTGTTTGTGGGGGAGATGCAACCTTCCCAGGTGGGTGCTGAGATGTAGTTGGGTGATTCTGTGCTGGGCGCTTGAGCCCGTGGTGAGGCCCTGTTCAGTTTATTAATACAAATCTATTTTGGCCAGCTTTGAATACGGGATTGGACTAGATGGCTTCCAGATGTCCCTTCCAACTGAAATTAGTCTATGATTTTGTGGTTTTGTAAATGTGGCCTATGAAGTCACTATGGAAAGAAGTTGTCAGTTTATGACATCATGAACAATGATTTTACAGTTATGAAAGAAATAACAATAGATAAACTTTTTGTAATTTTAAATATAAGAATGGATGTAAGCAGAAAAGAATCATCAACACAGTCACAGATACTGTTCAGTTATGGTTCTGTCTATGTAACTTAGTCATTAGATGATTTCTGTTCTCTTTTCTCTTTCCCAGATTGTGAAAAAGATATAAAATTACCTAAGGTGGGCATCAGCTATTTCAGGCTGGTAAAATACTGTAGGGTTTCTTATGCCTAAACTCACTAAATGCAATAAGAATTCCTTGTATTCTTCCAGTGTCTTTGCCCCAAAAGCTGCCTGGAGAGCTGCTCCTCTGCCTCCCAGGACAATCTCTTCCAGCACTTGTACAATTTTGTGCCTCTTCTTATTCTCTCTGGGGTCTGTCTTCTCTTGACTTCTACAGCAAGGCCATGCATTCTTCCTTCTCAGGTTATCCTGAAGCACTTTGCCTTTTACCTGCACTGCCATTATTTTATTTGGAAAGACTAAAGGGAATCAGGGTTAATCATTCATTTAATCATTAATATGCTTAATTTTATTGAAATTGGAAGCCACAGGTTCTTTTATCAAGTAGGTAGATATTCAGTTATAGTATTGTGGAGATGATTGAATTGAGAGTAATTGACAGGGAATTTTTGGTTTGATTAAAAAAAGGACCTTTTTATAACAGAACCATTTTTTAAATAAGGTAATTTTGAGTCATCCCAAAATGTTTTTGTTAACCAAAACGAGTATTTTTGCAATGTGAGATTATATAACCTTTTTGCAATATATTTTTTAAATTTATTTACCCTTATTTGTAACTGAAAAGATTCAAATTTCATTTTGAAACATCAAAATCCTTGAGCATTTTCAGAACAAAAGAGTGCTTTCTGAAAAATCAAACACTTATTTAAAAAAAAGCTCCCAGTATATTTGCCCAATACAGGCAGTTTACCAAATTTGACTCAATTTTTCGGCTTTGGATTTCACACTGTATTTTCCAGTAAATGTGCAGTCAGTCAGAAAAGATTGCTTACATCTGTGTGAAGCTGTGTCTATGTATTCTGAATTTTCTTGATTTGAGTTTTTTAATTTTCTAACAAGTGAGTTTGTGAAAAAATGGATAAGTATTTCATGAACATCCTCTCTGACTCAGTTTTCCTGTTTCTTTTGTATTACTGTTAAAAAGCAAACGAACAAACCTCCCCCCAAAAGAGGCAGAAAAAAAAAGTAGCTGTAAAGTATCCTTTAAGGGACTCAGGCTATATCAAGCTACAGTTCCTCAAAACTCAGCCAGGCTATATTCTCTCTAACACAAAAGGAAAAAGAGTGTATAAAAAGAGGAATCTTCAGCCCCAGGGACAGTACCAAGGTTATTTTGCCAAGGCTAGAAGAGGAGATCAAGAGACACTGATCCGTTAAAAGACAGACCCAAAATAAATTGATGTATTTGTACAATGACAAGAGACAGCTTACGATATGTTAGTAAAAAAACGCAGCAAGCTAGGAAGTGTGATGGAGCAGCAGATACCGTATGAGAGTTTTGTGAAAACCTTAGCCGCAGCTCTGCACTGCACAAAATTGAGGTCAACTGCACACATTTTGTAATCTGGGCTACTTGAATTTAAAACACGAAATGGTCAAATCCTCTCCTTGCTCCCTTTTTCAAAAATAAGCTTTTCTCCTTGTCTTCTGCTTCGTACCAGTGTTTCAGCAGCTCCTGGCACACTGCTGTGCCCTCGTCTTCTGGTGGGGGCTCTCTGGAGCCTTTGGAAGAAAGGCCAGCGAGGAAGGTCTGCTCTCCAGTCATCCCCTCAGAGAGCAGTTCATGAATACTGCTTTTCTGTTTCTCTGATTATTCACTGGATTCTTCCGAGCTAGCGTTTTATCTCCATTTGCGACTTAAGTTGTCCCAACTCCAATTTGTAAAGCTGTTGCTTATATTTGAATCAGCAGCCTGTATTTTCCTCTTGCGAAGTGGCCAGGTCTGTGAGGCTTGGCACGCAACCGTTAGTCATATTTTTAAGTTTACTTCTGTCTTAAGACAGTGCTCAAGAGATTAACTTAAACTCAGAGAGTTAATACATCTGAATAGAGCTGCTACAGTGTTCCCCTCGCAGTGTATCATCCAGCTAACAGATGGGTGACTGCTGATGAAAGAGCTAAGAGTATATAAGAAAGTTCTCCTTGTGTGCAGCCTGGGAGCACGCTGGATCAGGACGGGTTATTTCTAGAATCTTTAAAGTTAAAGGCACAATCTCCTTCCAGTGGCACGACTGGAAAAGGTGATAATCCAACAATAGGTCATAACAGGTTATCATCAGCTGGGATGGTGATTTCCGAAAGGTTACCATCCTAATCAGACTCCTAGCTGAGGCTTTTACATTAGCGCTCCATACTTCACATCAGGCAAATTCAAGCAAACTTAATTCACAGAATCACAGAATAGTTGGAGTTGGAAGGGACCTCTGGAGATCACCTGGTCCAACTGCCGAATTCAGATAATTCAAGACAGTAGTTCAGACAAACAAACAGTTTAAGCTAACTCAACTGGTGTTGCAAAAAACAGAGTAACATTGATTTGCTGCACATGGAAATGTTGAGTATTAAGCACAGAGTTTAAGCTGTTTCCTCACACTGCGTTTATAGTGCATAAAGATAAAAGAGCTACTCCAAAAGTTAGGAAAAGAAAGAACGAAAACAAGTAAGTAAAGGCATACAAAATACTATAACAAACATGTACACTGCTGTACTTCTTGAAAGCATCCTACTGTTTACGTTAAGATCTGGGCATATGCATCTGACTACTTAATTATATTCGTGCTGCTAAAAACTTAGACTTTTTCTAGTCCAATTTCAACTAGAATGATTTCTGGTTGATGGTATATATTGGAAGGGGTGAAAAAAGCTCCTCCTGGATAATCTTTGAAAATTCAAACATGATTCTTTGCAGAGAGTTCTGGTCTGTTCATGAAAGAAGTTACACTTGCAACATTTTATGTCTCATTAATATAGTAGAAATATACATCTTTTCCCTATACTGCCCGCTATTCCATCTCAGATCAGAAAATCTGAAGTGCTGAGCAACCTTGAAAAATGTGCAATTGTATATCTCTTTTTTTGAGGGGCAGTGAAGGAAAAATAAAACCTTATGTCCAAAATTTTAGCTCTTCTCCAAAAAAATAAATTACTTCCCTCCTTCAAAAACCCTGATTGATAATGATATCTTCAAATAGTTAACAATTAATAGTTATTATTGAAGATAGGTGTCTCTAAAATTCAGACTGGTCCTTGTATTATTAGTGAATTAGACATCCTTGCTTTCCATGTTAAATAAAATGAAGAAAGATATTCTAGTTATCCAAGAAAGTGATAAATTTATAGTTATGGCATCTTGATTTACTGGAAAGCTATGTTCGGAGGTATAAAAGACCTAGTTCTGTTCTTTCCCCATATATCTGTATTCTTAGACTCTTGGTAAACAGGGAACATAGTTCTACGGAAGAGTATTTATCTTACTTCTTATGCTCATAAATATTTTGAAAAGTTTATGAGAATAGCCTTTCTGTAAAGGCTGTAGAATAAGCAAACCAACAGGATGGTGGTTGATGGATCTCTTGGCACTCGGTGAACACAAGCTGTGCTCCAGGCAAATTAGTGCTCATAAAATCTAATTCTAATATACCTCACCATCGCCACAATACAGAATGTCATTGAAGCTGAATTTGTGTGTGGAGGAAGAGGTTGGAATGAAGATGCTTTGGTGCAATTAATCGGCTTATGTTCATATTGGATCTTTATCCTCACAAATATTCTGGGGAATTTTTTCTTAGTTTCTGATCAAGTAATTCTAGTAAGTTTTGACAGAATACTGTACTGTAATGTACACAGTTATACAACTTTAACATAACACACTCACCTGTGCATAAATGCGTGCATATCTCTATTGCTATTAAACCTGAGGAGAATGAAAAAAACACCAACCCATCCATCAGGTGACAATTTGTGCAAAGAGCTGTGTAAGTCATCATCATAGCAGTAACAAATGGCTGTAAAAATACCATATGACTCCTCTTCCTGCCTCCTTGGTGGGAACAGCGCTGATGCAGAAGGATTGGGCTGCAAACCAAGAAAGCGAATAAACAAATCCCACTACCATTTGGAACTCAAATTTGAGAAAATGCTATCAGGAAGCATCAAATGTGGGAGCATGGAACAGAATTGTTTGTAAAGGAAAAAGGACAGCCTACGAAGAAAATAAGAGAGGTAAACAAGAGAAACAAGGATGCAAAAATCGAGCATTTTATATGACATGATTCACCACTTTATCGAAACACTTTCTTGCCAGTGTAACTAACTCGACTAAATTCCGTGGAGTTAAACTGGCAAAAACCCTAGTGATTTTAATGGAGTTGCAGTAGAATTAAACTACTCAAGCAATTTGGACAAATGAGTTAAAAGCTTACTGACAAAAGCAATGTCCTAAAGGGAGCAAAAATTGCTCTCTGCAGGAAAAAAGTGTCAAATCATTTTTATTTGGTTTCATATTATCCTCCTTTAACATTCCATATAGTGAAAATATTAGGAGCTAGTTTATTCCCTTGTTCCGAAAGATTTTATGTCTTAGAAGTCAATGAAAAGAATCCCATTGACTGCAACAGGCACAAGCCAAGGCTTGGATAGGAGAGGGGATGGAGAGCTGATATTTCTCCCTGCAGTTACTACAGGAACAAATCAGCTCTGTAGCCTCCCACTAGTCTGCTAATGCTGCCACTTCTTTTCACTTCAGAAACCGGCTTCTGAAGCCCAGCAATACTGCATTGCTGCATCTCACTAACCGAATTACCAGTATCTTCGCCTTAATATATTCACACTTACACGAATTCACGCCAAACTCTTTTTGGCTATTCTATACCTAATTTCAGATGTTAACTATTAGCTTTTATTTGTATAGTATCTATAGTGTTTAGGATAAGTTTACGTTATTTTATAGTGGCTTAAATCTGGGCATAAGTCTTAATGGCATTAACTGGCTTATATGCTGTCTAGTTTTATCTAACAGAGTCCAGGAATAGTCCTTGATATTGATGAGCACAGTCCAGGATTAGAAGGAACCTGAAATGTTTCACTACAGCATTCCATAAAGCACTCGTATACCAATTAAATAAAACAAGACGGTGGTATGGTGGAATATCTAGAACTCAAAACAGTTTGCTTCTCAAAAGAAATATAGTTTGGTTCTAGACATTCAGTAATAGCTGTATCTTACTTTGTTCCCTTTAAGAGACAGAAGCATTTTGTGGATTTTGTAGTGTATGCGTATTGGGTCTAAAGTGTTAGGTACTGGCATAAAACAGAAAGTTGCCAATAGCTAAAAATGTTCTTAATCATTTCAGAAATGTCAATCAAATTGACAGAAAGTTTAGCTCTCAAATCATAATGCTATCCTGAAAATATGCAAGAAATAAAATATGGCAGCTGATCTTGAAAAGTGAATCTTTGTCTTTAAGTCACCTTCCCACTATAATTTTCTTGCCAATGCCTAAATTACTAACCTTTTGTTCAAGCAGTTGACTTTATACCTTTTGATCTCCTGTTCTCTGATCTACTAATTGACTCATCTTCTGTTTCTACTTTGCCTTTTTTAATTCATCCTGTTGTTTCTCTCAGTTGATCCTGTAGTGTGTTTTGTACTGTCGTCTTCCCTCCAGTCCTTTTCCCTGAACTATTTGGTCCAATTCAGTTTACTCTCCTGTATAATCCATTATATTCAATTCCTTCTGTTCCATGCTATATTGCAAATAGTTCTTAACAGTCACCTTTTATATCATTCACTATTTGTGATGCGCCACTAGAGAGGCGTCTGGGATTCTTTTGGCTTTCGGGGTTAGCTGTACTGAACTCAACAGATCATCATTTGTCAAGTATAAGAATTTATTAGAGCTAAGCAGTTCTACACATATGATGGACACTGGACAACACTAAATAATTAGCACCAGACAATCTACAAGTATAACAAAGCTAAAAAGTATAGTAAAGAACTAAAAATAGAATGCACATATCAGAGCTGTATGGTTAAGCCACGGATGCACGGTACAATGACTGTTCTCGCCCCTTCCTTGTCCTTTTGGGCCACAGTTACACAATAGAACAGGTGGCCTCAGTCGATAGCAATATGGATACCAGCAGGATGGTCAACAGGATGCTCAACAGTATGGTCAACAGATAACAGTACACAAATCAAAGGATAGCAGTACGGATGTTCAACAGATAACTCAGTACAGAATTTCACAGTACCTGGATGCTTACAGTGTGAGTCTGCGGTGTCACTTTGCCTTTGCTGACTAGGTTTGCTCAGCACTCATGGGGTCATTGGAAGGCTACAGCAATGCCACAGTGTGGTGGCTCTGGCTGTGGTACACCCGGCGTTCCTAAACTCTTGGGGAGCACCTCAGAGCAAACCCCTCTTCTATGGGCTGCACCATCCTGAGTCCCACGCTTGCCTGTGTGGCACCTATCACTGTTCTAGTGTGTGTGCAGATAACCCTTTTTATTAGCAAAAGCTTTATGTGTTGGGCTCAAATTTGATTAAGCCAAAACACATCACATGAATACTAGCAAACTGTGTCTTCTATTATCAAATGAAAGGTTTTTTTTTTCCCTAAGAAAAATATTGAGCCTGAAAGCAGTAAATGAGGCACTTTTTCAAACAGTATTAAAATTTGAAAACTTAAGTCTTTTTTAAATAGTATCAAAGTAAATATTTTTGCTTATATTTTGATTATAATGTTAACATAATAAATATTAAATATTTTGCTTATAATATTAACAGTCTGGTATGAATCTCCATGAATTTTTAGAGGAGGGTAGGTGTCTTCATCTGTATTTTACAATAGTAAGAGAAAAGCACAGGAGAGGATATTAATAAAAGTTAGCTTTAGCCTAATGTGTCTAATCTTAGCCAGCTTTCTTCGTAGTCAAATGAAAACTAAAGGTTCCCCACTGGAGGATCTCCTTTCAGGTACCAAATTTAGCCACTCAGACTTTCCCTGAACTATTGTCTTTCTCATCCGCTGTAATGGCTTTCCAGGAAGATGAGATGTATTAGGCTAAAACTTGCCTCGAGAGGAGCTAGGCACGTTGTCTAACATCACATAGAGAGTGAGCAGAGGAGAAGGGACTCAAACCTCAGTCTCGTTCACCTCCCCCATCTGTGCATAATAACAGAGGACTTCTTTTTTTGTCTGTCTTCAACATCTTTTCTTCTACAAATGCCTGTGGTTTTACCTTTCTTGTGGGACTGTCTCCTCCATTTGCATTGCTTTTATTACATAGCACATCTGTCTGTATCACATTAATTTACATAAATGAAATTAAAATAGCTTCAGGCTTTTTTCTTTTGAAGATTCTGGAAACTTATTGCAGAGGACTACCAAAATAAGGCATTTAATTTTATTCACTGATTAGTTCTTGAGGTTGAGATGTTCTGACTAGCATGTGGTTTGCTTTTTTTCTCTCTCTTTTTTTTTTTTTTTTTTGAGAGAGAGAGAGACCTTAAACAACTATATTTCCAAGGAAGGAAGATTGTAGATGAATGTTTTATTCAAGGACTATGAGATTTCCTCAGTGAGAAATTCTCGTATTGCCAGCCTCAAGTGTTAAGAAATTGTTAAGTTAAAAGTGTTAAGAAACATTGCCAAAATTTAAGGTTGGCTTAAAAATCAGGAGATTGTGATTCTTTTTGCCTTCTGGTATTGAAGGCAAAAGGAATTATGTTTTCAAGATTCCTGTTCAGCTAGAAGCTTACTTTAAATTAAAAAAAGAGAAATGAAAGCCAAAATACTTGTGTATTTAGTTGGATGTCCACTAACTGTTTACATAACAGTTCCCTGTGCGATCATATATAGTTTCAGTTAACAATTTTATTTAAATGCTCTTTTAACTTCCTGTCTGCTCTTCCACTTCAGCTATTTCAGTCCTCAGTGATGGACTGTTCTTCAAGCTGTCTTTATTTTCTCTCTCCACTCTTTGAACTTCTGCTGATAAATTTTTGTATTTGCTGTTTATTCTCTTTTCTTATATTCTTTACCCTAGTTTTGTCTTCTTATTTGGTATATTCCATATCAGTCCTGTTTTTGAACTAGAATTTTTTTCCTCTTGACTCTTTTATTTCTATGCTTTTTTTCTCTATTAAATGTTCTCCAAGTTGGCACTGATTTCAGTGCCATTCAAATGTATTTTATTGTGTAAAAAAGGGTTAAAAATTGGGAAATGTCTATTTTCGTTACTGTAAAATTATCATTCTAACCTAAGAAGAGTTTATAACCTCGTCTTAAAAAAAAGAGGTACCTGGGTTTATTCTATATTCTGGATGTCACTGTGTACCTCTGGTAACTTCTGAATTGCTGGCCAATTCAATCCCATTTGACAGATTAGTAGAAAAATCAAAGACATTAAGTTTGAGCAAGATTTGTGAAAAATAAGCTTCTGGCTCACAAGGCCGTGTTAGTCCCCACATGGTGGCCAGGACTGCTGTGTCTGATCACCCCTTGCTTGTCACCAGAGGATCCACATGAGATACTCATGTTGGAAACCATGCTTCATTAGTTTGGGTGATCACAAAACTACTTATAAGTCAGCTGAGCAGTACATAAGTCTGCACCTCTATTTGTCACTGTGCACAGTGCAGAGAGAAAGCCCGTGCTCCTAGGGATGCACGTGGTTGCTGTGCGTGCCTGTATGCACACAGCATCATGAATACAGATAAACTCAACATCCAGTTGTAACAAACAAATGCTCGTCTCCTGCTGTTTCCTTAATAGCTTTTATTAGTGGTCAGTGATGGCAGTACTTACTTTCTTTTCTCATCAGAAGAAATTGTTCTTATTTTCTCAATAGGGACTGTACGTGTACAGTTCATTTGCCACAATCCTATCGAGCTATGCAACAGAACAATTTTCTTTCTTCTAACGCTATCATTTGCATCACAGTACCTTCAGCTTTTCTACTCCAAAACACAAGATTTGGGATTTTTCTGTGCTCTTTGTTTTTTGGGGGTTTTTTTGGTAGTTCATTTTTGTTGGGGTGGGTGCTTCATTTTGCTTTTTTCTGTTAATTCACACTGACTTTTTGGCTTTTTTCGCAGTTTCAAAACCCAAAGAGTTTCCACACAAATGTGATCTGACACTATTTGAGATAAAAGCAGAAGGTTTAATTTAGCAAGGAACTCATGTTAAGTTCCTATAATGAATGCTAGGATAGACGTTTTACAGCATCACCAGCCTTCTGGATCATATCAGCTGTTTTCACTTAATTGCATGTCATGTAAAATCTTCCACAATATTGAAAATATAGTTCTCCATATATTTTGCCTTCATTTCCTCACCTGATTTTCAAAGGCAATTTGTTATCTGGTCCTCACTTCCATAAAATCTTTAATATACTTATCCTTACAACCACCTTCAAAGCTAATGAAATCACAATTGTTCCATTTTACATATGAGAGGAATGTAGAAAACACGACTGGAAGGGATGCCAAGAAGTTATCTAGTCCATCTCCCTGTGTTAAAGCACTATTAGTTATGTCTGTGAAAATCTTGACAAATATTTGTCTAACTGGGCCTGTAAAATCTCTAATAGTCAATATTCCACAAGCTCCCAAATCAATCTGTTTCATTGCTTGACTATCCTTACCACAGGAACATTTTCTTTTAGTGTATAACCTAAATTTCCCCTGCTGCATTTTAGGCTTATTACTACTTGTTCTAGCTACCACTGTCATTGAAGACTGATTATTCACACGCCCTGTGCAAAGCAGTGTTTCATATTTGAACATGGTAATCTTGTCTCTCTGTGCTCATCTCATCTTTAATCTAAACAGCCCAGATGCTTCCAGTGTATTTTCATATGTCATGTTTTCTAGAGTCGTGATCCTTGCTCTCCTCTGGATCCCCTTCAACTTGTCTTTCAAAACAGCACACGCAATGCAACAGGCGAGGCTTTAACGATGCCAAGGGTGGTCAAAGCATTATTCCAAGTGGTATGTTTTGTAGCTGCTCTCCAATGTGATGTTTTGCAACAGCATAATGCTGTGGCTATATCACAGATGTTCAGCTTGTGATCTGCTATAACCACCGGGTCATTCTTTTTCACACTGTTGCAGAACCAACTTGTATTTGTTCAGATGATTATTTCTGCTAAAGTACAGGATCTTCTACTTACTTAATTAGATACCAGTTTTTCATATAATTTATGCAGTTTGTCAGAGTCTTCTGAATTCTAAGCTGGTCTTCCAGTATATTTGTGGTTCCTCTTTTGTTTGCTGAAAGCTTTAAAGAGACATATACCTTCTGTTCCCTCAATCAGGTAGCTAACAAAAATGTCGAACAGTACAAAATCTGGTACTGATCTGCTGAATGCTACTCCATGCACCTCTTTTTTAATAACTGTGCTCTAAGTATGGGATTTCAACCAATTTTATGCTGGTTCCACAACTTCCTATTTCTGTAGATTGCTTCTGAGAATGGCATGTGAGATAGTGTTGCAAGCCTTAATTAAGCAGGATATATGACATTTACTACATCTCCCCTATGCAGATAGTCTGCTATTTTGTCATCAAAGGAAATTATTTCTCATCATTTACTTAAGCAAATCCTTTAAATATGCTTTCTGTTTCTCCTCTGCTGAGGAACTTGCCCATTTTTTTCCCCATGTGGTGTTTCTGAACTAACAATCCCCTCTATACTGAAATGACCATGGAAAAGGCATGTGCCTTTCTAGAAGGGCATAGAAGCATGAAGGAAACAAAAAAAATTCATCTGTCCAGAGACATAAAGTGAAAACTTTGACTATGTATTTTCTGTAAAAATGTTCTATGTAAGTCGCACATAGCTAGCTCGAGCTGCTTAAGCCCCTGTGGACTCCAGTGCTGCATAGCAGCGCGGTGGCTGAGTATTGCCAAGTCGACTCTAGGAAAGGCTTGTGTTCTCTTGACACGTAGTTGGTGTTTGCATTGGTGGCTCCTATTAGCATGACTTGGTCCTTTTTACTGAGAGAATTAGAGCTGCTTGCTGCCCTCTTGGACCTACCATGCTGATGCTGACGGATAAATGTGTTGTGTAAATTAGGGTAGAGATGTGGCTCAATACTGAGCTCTTCCTCTTTTACAGTGTGCATCATTTCATGGCACCCTATTTTCTTCTGTTTTCTGGTAACCTTATCAGCATAGGCTTTTTAAAGCCAAAGCAATAAGCGATCTGCCTTGACTTCTTATACCATCTTTTATAACTTTGGATGACAGTCTTACAATCATAAGCACTTTAAGTAGAAGAATACATCCTTCAAATACAGCTAGAAGTGCTCCCTGCATGATTGTGCCTAGAGTGTTGAGTGTAGAGTTTATCAGAATTATTATTAACAGAAGTGCTATGTATTTTCCAATAATTTGCATTTGTGATGAATACGGTGACATGTTCATTTTCCACTTCGTGACTGAGAAGATTAAGACTAGCTTATAAGAAGCTGATCTCTGGAATCCCCTTTCGACATGATATAAACAAGAATGTTAAYGTGCCCAGCTAGCATTACTCACTAGTGATAATTTCAGCTTGTTGTTATAATTTTTCACTAAATTTCTGTTCACTGACAACCTTTGTGATAATTAGATATTATTTGTGGTTTAATGAAGTATGAGACACATGATGGTCAGACACATGATATGCACAAATTTAAAATCATGTCATTAACATTTTCACTCTTATTTATGTTCAGAAGTATAGGCTTCATTAACAGTGCCCAGAAAGACAGGTGAGATGCAATGTTACTTATTTATTGACTGACTTTGATGAAAACATTTTCTGCTTTCTCTAATTTCAGCTTCTTCCTTTGCTTTCTGCCTCCTCCTGTTAAGTGTACTTGATATCTTTTTAAAATACTGTTAACCATCTTCTCAACCAGCTTGGATTATATAATATAATAATCAGAATAAAGTAAAATCCAAACAAGAATCCAGCCTATGTGGATTTGAATAAAATCCTACAATAGCTCACAAGAAATTGGTACAATCAGAGCAAGGTCCAGATCCTGTCCTAATTTTGAATTAAAATTCTACCTTGCAACCTAAACCCAGTCCAAACAATTTTGTTTATGAACTCTTTCCTAATTCTCAAAATTTTTCTTGTTGAACACAAGAAAATATGCACACATTCATGGATGTTTATGTAGTTAGCATATGTGTACCTTACAAGTGGAATATTTCATGTTTTAAGACTATCCTTCTAATTAATAAATCATGGAAAAAATACCAGTATCTCTAGATGTAGTTTAGTTTTAAGTATATCAGATGGAATCATAGCTAGCTTTGTTTTATGTGATCTGCAAAAGGCAGAATATTTATTATAAGGTCATATATGTCATGATAGTGCAAAAAAGGCACAGAGGTGTGTGCAACCTGGTCTCTCTGGATCTTGTCTCTCGGTGTAAATGGTTCAGTAGCCCTGGGATGGTCAGCTTACTGTAGGATTTTTCAACTGATGCTTAGGAATTGAATGTTGTTTCAAAATATCACTTGTTCTTTTTCAGCTTGATGATGATATATAGGAGAGCCTTTTGTTTTTCTTCATCAGTTGGGAATAAAACATATTTCCTTGATACTACAAAGATTGCTTTCAGAAACTTTCAGTTTCCTTCCATATATTCTGCAAACTCAGTCATCATCAAAGCGTAAACCAATTGTGCAGGCTTGGTTTTAACTTGCAAAATATCCTATGAGCTCACTTTTAAAAAAACAGCTTTACCCCAGCCTGTTTGTCTGGAGAGACATTTAATTTGAAGAGTCATAAAAGTTTGGTTAAGGAAAGGAAAAAGATTTTGGTAAGAGGTTTTCCTATCATGAGTTTTTCATTCTGTTTCCATAATTTCTTACAAAATTTTGGAGGGTTCTTTGGTTTTCAGAATGTTTCAGCTTACAGGAGGAATGAAAAGAAAATGAATTAATAAGTTTATTGACATTTTTTCCAGCTACAGAACTTGGTGTGGGTTTGAGAGATGATTTTAATATCTCAACATCAGTTTGTTCGTTCCCCTTTTAACTTCTGAACTCTCTGTTCTTGTAATAGAGATTTTGCAGGAACATGAATTGTGTTTAGTTAATTATTCACAAAGTGTTCTCACAATTCCTACCCCACTCAGAAATTTTGTAGCAGTTCTTGTTTAAATTTTTTTAAACAATAAATCTATTTCTTCATTATATATTTTGCTGACTTTGTTCATTGAGATCTTTGCTTAGTAGAATGTACTTACAAATTTATTGTTTTCATTTATTATGTGGAAATCTGGTGGTGGAGTGTGAAGGAGCAGTATAATCCTGCCTCCAGTACTTAAATAAGCTCTATTGTTCAGCTATATATAATAAAAACACATAAAACCCATGACACATCTAGCCTTTATAAGTAAGCTACAAAAGTTTCCTTAATTTTCCACATATATCTCTCTTTCAAAGGTCCTGTTAACATTTTCAGCCTGCTCTGGAGAAATATAACTGTGTATGGATTAAGAATATTAGATTTAATATTTTGTTGGACAATGTAGCTCTTAAAAGCTAAAATAAATGGGTGGAATTTTGGATTTATGCCTGCAACAAACCTGTCTGAATTCCAAAGTTCTGGAGGATCAGTTGTGTAAAATACAAAGATGATGATAACTTGGTATTATACAAATCCTTGAAATAATTGACATATGGAGGGTAGAAAGGGAGCTTGTAGAGTTCAAAAAAAAGGTAAGTATTCATATGTGGAAAGAACGAGGCTTTCATTCTCTGCCTTGTGCTACTCACCAATACTGAGGTCACATTGTCAAGGTAGATAGCTCAAGTGTGAGCAAAATGGTACTGTGCAAAGACATGTAGCTGAGGCTGTAGCTTGAATTTTCATCTCCAGCTGAGGTTTACTCATCATTGTCCCATAGCTGACTTGAGTGTGCCAGTTTACTGCCACCGACGATGCTTGTCTAAGTGTGAACGCGGTTGCCCATATTGGATCAATGTTGTAGCCAGCCACTGCTCGAACCAAACTGATGCTGAGCATCTTCACAGTGCTTAAGTGGTAAAACTAATTGGTAAAACTAATAAAGATGAACTRTGGATCAACTCAGGTGATACCCAGTGAAATGCCGCTTACTGCAGTTATTACATTTTGGCAGAAAGGATAACGGCAGAAGACATTCATCCTCTTAGAAAATAGGACAATTTGAGAAAAAGGCAGTTCAGCAAGCAACAGAAACAGAACAAAAAAATTAGTCTAGAATTTGTATGCTACTGAATATTTATGCCAGCCATTCATAAGTAGTTCATATAGCGATTTCAATGGTAATGTCAATCTTTAGTGTTTCAATCCCAATTTCACTTTATTAGGAAGCAGCAGACAGAATTTATTTTTTTAGGAGAATCATTCATTAGTGACAAGCATAATCTGTCCTAGTATTTGTTGTTAGACTTAAAATTATCATGACAATAAGCAATATTTATGTAAGATAGTGTAGCATTTAGTGTATCAAAGGTATGAGTGTTCTGAAATATTTAGAATGTGAGAAATACAATAACTGAAAATGTTAATTAACTGTAACTGCAAATCAGCCAGTGCATTGTATTTATGCCTTTCAAAAATGTCTGTTTCACTGTAATTTATTTTCCCCCTTTGAGAGAAATACCTTTTTTGTCCTTGCTATACATGTGAAGAACTGAGAAATCAAATGTCCCTTTCTCTGTGATAATAAGGCAATTCAACTAAAGAAGAAAAAGAAATCTATCTTCCAAACTTTTTGAATAATTCTTGCAAACTTCAAAGTTCTGGGAATACAAAAAAAGGAATATGTAGTATACTGAGCGGAAGTACATTGTGCAGAACGGCATGAGCTTTGAGAGTAATTTAAATGAGGTTAATGTAATAGTGGTTAAAACAGCATGTGAAAGTTGTTTGCTGTCGCTTACATCCTCATTGCGTTCTTGTTCCATTCCAAGTGAATTCTCCTGATGAACATATCTGGAAGTTATTTTGGGCCAGCGTTCAAAATTTTTATAACATAAATTAAGTGCCAGTTCTTCCTGAATATGATGACAAATAATTCATAGTGGCCTTGTCAGATTATTGTAATACATACATATGTATTGAAACAGGAAGTGTAGTCACAAAAATTGAAGAATTGTCTTAAGTACCAAGAGACTCTTAACTGTAAGGAAAAAAATTCAACCCCCCACCATTTCTGATTTGAAAGAAAACACAGCAAATTTACCATCATGCCTAGAGTTCAAAGGATGTCCTTATTGTCATTTTCAGAATTAATCATGAGAACTTGACACACTTTTAATCAGGTAATAGTATAAAAGAGAGAAACTTTGCCCAAAGTAAAATTATTTTTATGTTTAAGCATTACAAGCCTGAACTTAAACTTTCACTGTCATTAAAGGGAAGTTGAATAGAATTTATCTATGTCAATAGATTAATGTAATCACAATTGGCTAATTGGCTAGACAGCACATGGACAGTATAGGGTAACAAACTGCCCCTGTCCCAAATCACTTGCAGTGGAAAGAGAGAAGACAGGAAGAGCAGGAGACAAAGGCAGAATAAATTTTGTAACTAGGACAAATATCATTCTTGTCCCAAAGGGTTTTTTTGGTATTTTTTGTTTGTCTCTGTGTGTAATTAAGAGAGGTACTACAGGAAAAAAGTTGAGGGAGGGGACCTTTGAAGAAAAAAAGGTGAAGGGAACAATGCTGGATGGAAGGTGTAAAATGAAATTAAGATAATCAGATTCAGAGAGAAGAAAAAGAACAACCAAATTGTCTTTCTGAGGTTCACTCAGAACTAGAGAAATCTTCCTTTGCAGCCGAGATCGCCTGGTGCAGGTGCTGCCGCGCTGGCCGCCTGCAGCCGGCCCGTCCCCGCAAGGCCGTGGCGCGCGACAACCTAGCGCTCCTGAGCTGCATAAATCTGCATTAAGTATTTCTGGTGAGTACTTACAAATTCATGTCAAGCTGGTCACCTGCTTTCATCTGGGAGAAAAATATTGTTGGGGAGAGGAAGTAAAAAGTTGTTGAAATGAATTATCTAGTTCTCTATTTTTATTACTACACATGACTACTTAATGAAGTTTCATGATGGCTGTTGGGGGCAGCTGGGAGGGAAGGGTGTTGCAAAGTGAAACAAAAACATTTAGTTAAGCAAATTTGTAGAAAATCGCTTATTTTGAAAAAATAAGTTTGGAAAGAAAATGTCGCAGATAGTATGCATCTTCTCTAGGATATTTCCTTGGCATTTGTAGAAAAAGGGAAGGATTTTTTTTGTAGTTTCACACCTGGAGGTACTTGAGGAACAGTCAGTGCTGCATTTTTCATCTTGCCCCTCCCTCTATGGAGCAATCCCTATTTTGGGTGCTTCTCCAGCTGATTACCCTTTTTCTGTCTGAACCAACAAAACAGGAAATGTTCATCTCACATATGTGTCCCCAGAATCTCTTTTGATACTTTGATTTTTATAAAGGTAAGAGTTGTGTTTTTCACTCAGATATCATCTTGGGGGATACAAGTATGCAAAAATTGCACCATTATGTCAGTCAAAACCAGCATTTAAAGCAAAAAATATATTAGTCCTGAAAGTTTCAGAATATGCAAAATTATCTGATCTACCTATTGGCTCTAGAGATAAAACACGAAATCAGAATCAGCTAAGAGTGTGAGTGGATGCTTGCATAAAAGTTTTCCAAACATTTATTTCAGTTAATTTTGCACATATCTGTTAACTGCTTTCTATAAAGACTTGTACAACAGGAAATATTAAAAAAATGGTAAGACGATATATTTACATATATAAGTACCTGTCTACAAGTGAATACTTTTAGAATGGTGCTATGTCACAAGTGAATTATGTGTTTTTCTTTTTGTGAAAATTATTGACCTATAATTATTTCATAGAAACAATAATATGTATTTCTTCCATCACCATAAATAACTGGCCACAGAATGTCAACAGCATGTAATCATTAACATTATTTATCATAGATTAAAATTAGATTCCATAAATCATTCACCAGTTCATTTTTGAGTAATAACACAGCCCTGAAAATTTACATCATTTGCGGATAGCTTATGATTGCAACCGGAGGTGAAATAATTTAGTGAGGTTGCCATTGACTGGGCTGTTGGCTGAGCTCTTGTCTTAGCCAAACACATTAATTGATTTGCTATTTCGAATTTGGGTGTGTGTTTCAGGCTTGTGTGCTTTGTTTTGCTTTTGAGAGACAGAGAGAGCAAGCACATCTTAGCAGTGTTGCCAGTGACCAGGTAAATTAAATAAGCAGGAGGGAAAGCAGTTCCATGCTATTTGCATTTGGAATCTGAATAAAACACTCGGCATTGTTTTTGGTACACAAATAGAAGTTCAGGAAAGAAAGATCACAATTACTGTTGGAAAGGATCTACTGGGTATTTTATTTTTCTCATCTTTTGTCTGGGTTTGATTCCACAGCTGCAGCCTTGGTGATTTCTTTCCTTTTCTCTGTGATTTTGAGAATAAAATGCAGTGATACTTACTAAAACTCCCACTTCTGTGGGTGCTAAGCCTTACTCACCAATAGGGTGTTACTTTTTTTTTTCCCCCTACAACTATACAAATATGTTCACATGCATAATGAAGGGGTAATTAAAAAATTCACGTAGAATTTTGTATTTTAGGGCCAAGCATTTTGAGAGCTAGAAGGTACTGTGAATGCTTTATGATTACATTTACTGACAGCATGACAACATACACTTCAGTGTATTCAATGGAAAACATAATCAGGTAGCCAAAGGAGAACAATTATCTTTCATACTAATTGGCAAGTTCCTTTTAACCTTTAATTAACTGTGAATTTTCAATAGATCTGAATAGTCTTGTTAGGCTTCTTGCTGGTAGAAGGTCGTGGAAATATCTTTTCTCCTGATTGCACAGATGCAGTATAAATAAAATATAGCTTCATATACAATATATAAGGTCACAGTCCTCATTTGCACTTTGAAGTGCATAAAGTATGAAAATCTTATGCTACTGAAAGGACTGGTGCTGCCAGGAGTTTTTACTTCTAGCTTCAAAAGAAAATTCAAATAGATGTTGCATTCTCRGTTTGTTTCTCTTGGCACATTTTTGATACAATCAGCAGCCGTTACTTGAAAGGCTCAGACCTGATTAGCATAGAGCCTAATACGCCTTCTTTAGAAGCCGTCCTAGAGAATATTCCCCATAGAGCAAAGGTTAAGATGCACAGAAGAAACAAAACACTGTTCTCCGGAGTGCTCAGTTATTCAGCATTCGGGAGACTGCTGCCTTTAAGATGTGCTACTCCCTTTTGATGGATGGTTTATTATAGAAAATATAAGAAAGGCTACATTTTCAAAACATTTCACCCATGTTATCTCTGCAAACAGATAATTGAGAATGCCACATGTTCATGTTTATTTGCCAAAAGAACTGTGTATTATATAGGTGTAAATTTAACATTGAGGCATATCCTGCCTAGGAAAGGGTGTTTGAAAAAATACGGTCTGGATCAAACCCCACCATTTAGTTACACCAAATTTTGCAGGTGTACAGGCAGCAATAGGCCATTCCAGTTGTATGGGTAACATTGATTTGTTTCCAGATTAAATAAAACAGGCAGCCAAACAATATACATTATACATGGGGTGAATCACTTTTTGTTTTCAACCTTGCTGGCCAGGTTCAAGTCAAAAGACAAGGGAGAATCCTTTGACTTCCACAATGGTTATTCAGTCCTCAGGATCCGTCTTGCCTGTGATCAGTTTTTTTTCTTTTTATTGTGCTTTTTTCTTTCAAATTACATTCTCATTATGCAACTGACTACATTTAAATATCTTTCTTGTTATTTATAAATCCAGGCAAAAGTGATTTTTGTGTACTTACAAGCCTTTTTGCTAATGTAGTTCTACATCTGAGATGCCTTGTTTCTTGTTTGACACCTAAGTCGCACATTTTCTGTTGTCCTGCATCGAACTGCTTRCAGTATCCCATAAGCAGCAATCAGTTGACCATATCTTTGTGTTAGGATTAGTAAAGTTGCTGGTTACATAAGGAAGAAGGTGAAAACATGCAGTACGTTACTCAAATTGCTATTTCTTACGCATTCACCAGCCATATAGAGGCTGTAAGGGAAGCGATCCACCCCTGTACACAGCAGAATGCAGCTCTGTGATGCATGTGGAAAAGGAAAATAGAAGATCTGGGTAACTGTGACTTCCCTTTCTCTTTCTACACGTCCCAAGACTTACCTGTTCTCACTTCTGCTTCAGGTACTATATGCATAACCCAGCAGCATGAGCTGTCCTCTCCATGGTGCCTCCAAATCCTGATCCCTTTGTACTAGGTACTGAGATGGTCGGGGAGCTCCCTGCACCTGCCAAGAAGGTTCCTAGTTCCATCCCTTCTTATATACTCTTGTGTACAGGTATTTTTTACTGCCTTGACACACACAGAAACTGCAAACAACTGTCACTAAAAGGTTGCTGTTAAAATAGAGTCAACCTTTTAGAAGAGAGCTTAAACCTTAGTTGATAACCTAGAAGGTGCAGGAGTGTAGCAACCATCTGCTTCCACTGGCGAGGGAGGAGTTCACACCCTTCCCTGCAATACGATGTAGGATGCAGCCCTCCCGTACCTCTCCCCAGCTATGCCTCACTAGTGTCCCTTGTCAATGGCTGAATAAAATGACGGTTGAATAAAGTCCCTGTAGTGATTAGAGCCATGACCCGCAGGGGAAAGAAAGCACTGGTTGAAACATTTGATGCATTTTATCTTATGTTAATGTGCTCTAACAAATGGGCAGAAAGAAGATCCCCAACACAATGGTCAAGCAATTCTCAGTGCACTGTCAGCAGACCCCAGATCTGGTAACAATAGAGCTTGCTTATCTTCCAGGGGCAACAACATATTTTATATTAAAAAATATATATTATCCCCACTAGTTTTGGGCTCCTGTGACAAAGGTGACACTCAGGTGCAATTAAAGATGTGCCATTTTGGTGATTCTAGTTCAAATGAAATGATAATACATCGAAAACCTGACTAGTTTATACAGTTTTTTGGGTGAAAGCTATATAATATCTTCTTACTGAGTACAGTCTTAATCTTAGCTTTAGAATGATTTAAACCCAGAGGAAAAGTTGAAACCCAGAGGAAAATGAAAGTTTTACATGAAACTTATGAATCAATTTATATATATAGTTTGCATTGAGAAAGACACTTTCCTGCTATATGTTGATTTTTCAGTGAGTACCAAATTGTTGTTTTTGAAGCAGACCTTCATGGATGTATTATCTATAATCTCATATTTGGGAAAATATTAACAGAATTACTAATAAAAAAAATACACATGTATGACAAAAAGTTGCAGGGCAAGAATTCACCATTAAAAGAAGCCCTTCCACCTCACTACACTGATAAAAACCTATTTTGATGCTGAAAGAGTATTTCCTGGCTAGTCTTACTGGCAAACTGGTTCCCAAACTGCTCTTGTGTGAAAATTGGGACTACATTGCTATTGCATGCTGTAGTGCTGAAACTGTAGTATTAGTGGCAGTGTTAACACTAGTTTCACAGGATGAGGACCTGGGCAGTATGTTTAGCATCTGCAAAATATGTTAATATTTCTATTAAATGATGATATTTTCAAATGATTAATTAAATATTTGATTCTGATAAAAATAATTTAATAAAAGGAAGAGAAAAAAAGAATTGTAATAAAATATGATCATGACAGCATCTGAGCTTACCTGTGTAGCATCAGAGATATACTTAAACCACAGCAAATCTTGTATTACTGTCTCTATGCTATGTCTTTATTTTGTAATAATATAACTTACTTTGAAAGGTAGCACGGACTTCCAGTCTCCTATTCCTTTGGAATCAAGGCTATTCTTGGAGAGTATTTTGTCTACTGAGGGCTAAATGGCCAAGTAAAGGTCTTCTGTGCAATCCTCTGTCTTAGACCTGTTAAAATAAGGCTGCTCCATCTCTTGCTGCCTGCCCTCCTCTTCGCTCCAGCAGCATTCCACAAGAGTAATAGATGTGAAATAATCCCACTAGGGACATATGTTGGGATATAAGGAAAAGAGTGTTTCTATTGTTACAAAATTATTTACATGTTACAGAATTATTTACTGAGTGAATTAGATTGCTTCTACATATATGAAAGAAACTATGCCATACAAATAGTTTCTTGTCAGGAGTCGATTTGGAAGGAACAGTCATTTCCACTGGAACCCTGGAGAGGGGGCAGTAAAATGTTTTCAGAAATCCCTGAATTTGTTTTCTTAAACTTTGTTTGATACGACAGGCCAGCTCATTTTGCCTGTACTCACATTAATGAGTGTCTTTCCCTACAAGTAGTTCTGCTGAAAAAATGAGATTATTCACTTAGGCAAAAAACATCTTCAAAGTGCCAAGTAGGCATACAAAAAGGAAGAATTTGTCACCACCTAGCAGCATTGTCCTACAGTCTTTCCTTTGAAAAGAGCATAAGATGGTTTAGGATTCTGCCTACTAGGTTATAGCCAATAGGATGCTCTTTATCTGTAATTGCACTTCTTTTTCAAACAATAGCTTTTCAAGGAGAGCACAGAGATAGTGAAAAGAGTATTCTTGCCTTAATTGTTGCAGATAGTATGTAGGCAGATTGTTGCAGTGATTCAATGGAACTCTTGTTTTGCTGCAAGGCTTCTGCATTGGCCTGGAGGGACAATATTTACCTAACCTCTGCCTAAGTTTCTGGGGATGTGCTGATTTTATGGCTTTGTTGCGTCTGAAAAGCTCAAAGTATAGCTAAAATAATAGACATGCTCATTTTTCCCTAGCCATTGAGCAAAGTAGGACTGTGTGTAAGATGTAACTTCAGTCACTTTCAAGAACAGGAATATCAGCCCCATATTAATTTCTCACAAGGAATTAGAGCATACTTCCTAAAGGGACCGATAAGCTCTGTTTCTGATGATAACTATGTTCTGCACGCATCTGAGAACAGAGTATTTCATTTATCACCTAGACTAGCGGTATCGTTTCATTTTACTGAAAATTAAGTCACTATTTTTATTTGCTTCCCAAAATGAACTTAAAGTGGGGAAAATACATTCTTTTATCTGAAAACTAATTAAACTTCTAGAGCATTCTATGTGGACTGCTGATGAGCTGAGAGTTTAGAGCACTGCTGTGGCAGCAGCTAAACCAAGACCTGCTGTAGGTCCCTGTCATGGGGTGAGACAAAACGTCAGCTGGAAGCTCCCTATTTCTCAGCTTCATGCAGGTTCATAACCTGGAACAAATAAATTCTACTGCACATCTTTAGATGCTCTGAACTAGCGCTGTATGTGTAATCCATCACAGTTAATACAATTCTCTCTTTTTCGTAAGATTATCAGAGTCATGAGATATGATCCCATGATCATGGGATAAAGAGTCTGAACGTGTTCGGGAGGTAGTTCATCACACACCTTCTGACTGTTATTTAGTGTTTTCTATAAAAAAGTTTGTGGTCTCTGTTTGTTGTCGTGCAGGGAGGTAGAAGTACCTGTCCTTAACATTATTTTGTGAGCTGTTCCCAAAATATTAAGTCAGGGACCTAGAAGATCACTGATTTCTATCAAGGATGTCAGTTATTATTTAAGATTTATTTCCTGTCACTTGCGCAGCAGTGAGGAAGCAGATCAGATCTTTCCTATCTTCGACTCTTACTCCTATAAACTGATCAAGAGTTTCAGCGGACAGGTGGAAATTCCTTCATTATTTAAAAATGGAGTGTGGCCCATATAGGCTGGTAACTGTCTGCAGCATCAGGATGGATCATAGCAGCTGCAGAGGGGATACTGAATGGCAAAACCTGTAAGAAGCCCAAACAAGATTACTTCAAAAGGAACATAACTACCAGAGCTTCTCTTCGCCATATTGGGAGGCGTGTTAACACTGAGCATCCTTAGCAAAAATCCATATGGAGCATAAGAACATTTTTCACCTTCAGCTTGCTTTTCTTTGGGCTTAGCCTTCTATATTTCTCTTTCAAGTGATAACATGCAGAATTTAAAAAGGCAAACTGTTAGGAAAGTCAAAGATAAGTCCATAAGCAAAGTACTATACAGCCCAAAGTAAACAATTGGATATAATTTAACAGTTAGCCTGATTGTATAACACCTCATTGGAAAAAAAAAAAGCCTATCCTCAAAAATGAGAATCCATTTTTTAATTTTGCTCCATCTTTCCCTTTAAGATAAGTGATTGTACTTCTGCTTCAGAAAGCATCAAACACCAGGTCAAAAAACACCAGGTGGTTGGTTTTGCTTTTGTTCTAGCCTATGTTTAAGAGTTTGAGTGTTGTTAACTAATCGAGTGATCATTAAAGCTGTTTTCTTTGCATGTCACTCTAAAAGACTGGCTGAGAGTGCTGCAAAATGCAGGTGCCAAATGAAAATTAATGAATTATAAGGATTGGCAGTGAAGGTTTGTGAAGCATCATTTGCTGGTTATAGCTATGTTAATCTACTTTATTACAGCTTCTTTTCTTTGTTTCTTTTACAAAGAGGATTGTCTCGGACAAAGTAACACTTCCTTAATTTTCTTTGGAAGGAGCCTGCTGGTGTTCTGTAAAAGTAGCTTTTCTCCTGAAGGAAAAGATCATTGAAAGATGATAATGTATCATTCGATGTGAAACTTCATTTTAGTAAAGTACAATTTCAGTATCATATGTTTCCATACTAGACCACTTTCCACTGTCAACCGAATTTGAAATGGCTGGTCAAATCCAGGACGTAAATCACTGTCCTTTCATATTTGTATTCTATATTGTCAGTTGTAGAAAGCTAATGGGTAACAATTTCAAACCTTGGAAATCATTGCCCAAGAGCCAAATTTGCTTTTATGTTATATTGCTCCTATTGTATAGGACTTCATTTAGCTGGGAATATGTCAATGCAGTGCCCTTGCTAGAGAGGGACATGAGTAAAATTGTATAAATATGCCCTGAATTAGTCTCCAGCTCTGACAGAACTCTCAGGCTCTTGCCCATGTACCTAAGTTCCTTTCAAAAAGGTGCCAAGTTACTACTACATTTTGGGATTTTTACTAGCTGCTGCTTAAGTACACCATGACATAGAAACCCTGACCTCTTTCTTTATTATTCTATCTCCCCTGATGCTTTAAACCATAGATATCTTCTTTGTCTTCACACTCACAAGTATTAGAAGCAGTTGTCAGAAGTCAAACCTGGCAGGCGGTCACTGACTGAAGTTTTCACCCAAACTCAACATCATGCTCACAACTGGTGAAACTAAAACACAGAATTGTTGGAGGCAGGAAGGTCTTCATATGCTCAAGTTGTGATAAAAATAAACTGTTTGTTTAGAGGAGGAAAATGACAATATTTGGAGAAGATTGAGTGTGGCTTTATATTGTGAAGGTTATGAAGTTCTGTGAAATTTTCGTAGATTCAAAGGTTGACAGAAATGTCACCAAAATCTGCAAATGGAAAATTTTTTCTTCCACAAACAATGAGAACTTGTAGAAAAATAAATGAATCATTCTCCTACTTTCATTGCACATTCATCTCCAGGATGTTGCCTCCTATCTGTGCAGGAAAATACTGATTTACAAATAGAACTGAAATATTAGTGCAGAGAGCCAGGAAATGAGTTAAGTATATTTTATAACATATACCTGCTATAACCAGTAATCTTTATTATTCTGTTCTGTATTATTCTATTCTCTATTATTCTGCAAAGAATTAACATCTTAGATCAAAGAGGTGAATAAAGGTTACTGTGTGTGAGCAGATGTTTTTACTTATCTTGACTATCTTCAGTCAGAAATAGGTATTTAATCCAGCTGCATGCTCTTCTGTATTCTAATTCTAAATTGCCTTTCTTTTTCTCCAGGGCAACGGATATTAGGTCACTGTACAATGTTGTTTTCAAACTGAATAAATAATAGTCATAGATGGTTTGAGAATTTCAGGACTGCATTTTTGCTATGTTCTGCCTGAGCCTTCAAATGCTTTCTCTYGCTTGGCATTCATTGTGTAGGACAGCCAGAATTTCCTTTGCTTTCCTAGAGGTTTAGTTATCACACGTCGTAGGAGATGCAAGTTATTTGTCAAAAGAGCACAGGATTGGAATACCTGTGTTGACCATATAAAGCTGGTCAGACTCAGTTTATTTCACTTCTGTTTAATTTCACTTCCCATTTATTCTGTTTACCTCATGATCATTTGCACAATTTTTTCAAGAAGCAAGGATAGACTTGTTCGTTTCCTATAAATACCATGCTCTCTTATCAGAAGAAATGACCATGTGGCTTTCCGTGGTTAAAGCCTGGCAGCATCAGTCACTTGTAAAGCTCCCATTATCTTCAGGCCAACCAGGATTTCATTTGACTATTTGCCTTTGCCCAGTCCTGTGTCTGTGCTATTTTCATTGAAAGCAAAATACATATTTCATCTTGGAATTCTGTGCAGGACACTTAGCTACAGGAAGTGGTTTTCTCCATCTTTTCCCAGATGTCAGTAGCTGTTTGATTCACCAACTTAATACTTACAACACTGAGCAAGTCTCCCAGTATCACCTTCTTCTAACTAGTTTGATATCCTGTGTTATTTTTGAAGATACTATTCTATTCCCTTCTTTAGATTTGTCTGCAGCTTCTTCTATTAACACTTTGATTAATGTTTTTCGTGATGATGTATTTCTTCATCCTTGCCTTATCTGGGCTTGTTTCATCTGGACTTGCCTCGCCGTTTCGATGCATGTCGCCTGTGCTGGGAAGGGTGACTGAGCGCTGTGCAAAGCCTGCTCTCCAGAGAGCATAGCAGTCGCATGTGTTTCATTTCTCTCCCCTCGGGGAGCCCCCGGAGGATCCTGCTGACTTAGTTTCTCAGACATCCCTTAGGCCTCTCGTCTCTCAGGTGGATCCCTGGTGATGGTATATTTATGTTTCCTCAGCCCCAGCCTTTGGGCAGACACCCAAGCAACTGGTGAAAACCGAGGATGAATATTCCCACTGATGCAGTTTTCCTTACCCACGGGGTGCTCTTGGAGTGACTCTTCCTTTCCTCCTCAGGCAGAACACTTCTGACAATCGTTGTAACAAATTTCCCCCAAACAACACAGGCTTTTATTGAAGGCACAGCAACACACCTCTAGCAAACCTCTCAACAAAGGCTAGGGATGGCAGAACATTATAAGTGCTTGGAAGATCACTTTGAATAAAAACCAAAAAACCTGAGACTTTATATGTCATAACTTTCTTAAGATTTTCCTTCTCATATTTCATTCCTTCTTATTCATGGACAATTTAGAATACCACATGGGACACTTTTTCTTGCAATGTTTTTCAAAGCCATTAGACGGCAGCAAAATTTGATGGATGATTTGATCATCTGAACTACACTGCTTGTGGGAAGACGAGGGTGTTACTCATACCTTTGCTGATATCTTGTTGACCTAATGCTATTTATCTAATTRCTTTAAACTATTTTCCCCCTCTCCACCATTATTTTAGACTGTGAACTCTTTGATGTTGGAACTGCCTGTCTGTATGTGTTTGTATAATGCCTAGCAGAAAGAGGCCATTATACTATTATCTAGGCATGAATGAGGTGAAAATAATAATAATAGAGCCTCAGCTGGCTTGCCCAGAGAGTGCAAAGCTGCAAGCATATTTCTTTTTAACAACCGCTTGCAAGCATCATATACTCTCAAAAAGTTTAAATCAGATTAAGGTACGGTAGAAAGTTTGGGGTTTTTTATACCATCATTCTTCTCTAATTGTGAATTACAAATGCTTTGTTAGGAAGAATAAGCTTCCAAATCTTATAAATGAAAGAATCTTCAGTTGGGTTGCCAAAAAAGGGCTTTCAACTGTATAGAGTCATACAAAGAGAAGGAAAAGAAAATCCAGAGGCAGGAGACCATGCTGCTGCACAGTCTTTGAACATATAATAATGCTAGTGCCAGACTTCCCTACCTCTGAGTGCCAAATTGGCACTTATTGTAATCCTCCCCTTTCCTAGTGTTGCACTGAGCAGTCAAAAAGAAAAAAAAAAACTGGAATGAGTGGAAAGTGCTGATTTATCTCTGGGGAAGTCTGATGCCAGCATTCAAAAGGAGGATAAGGAGGATGCAAGTATAAGGGAAAACGGTAGAAGAAGAAAAAGGAAAGGGGAATTGAAAAGAGAGGGAAAGAAGAAAATAGGTAAAAATAGAGAGGCAAAGGAGCAAAGAGAGCAAGGGCATATGAGAAAGATAATAGAAAAGAAGATTTACTGTGAAAGTAATGGTTAAAGTCAAAGGTTTGTCATCAGTTCCAACTGTGCATAAAAATTGCATCTTGTCTCAGAGTCGTTTTCCCTCCTGAGTATCCAAATACTTGTACAGAGGCAAAGCTCCCCTTGACAGAACTTCCCCATTGGGTTATAATGACAAGTGTCCTAAACAGAAGACTTGTTTTTTTTCATAAAGCGTCTGTCATTATGATGTTTTACCAAGTATTACACATAGTTTAGTGAATCAAGACGAAAGAGCAAAATGCAAGTAGACCAAAAAAAAAAACCCAAAAAACCCCACCCTTGAAGAAAAAAAATAAAGGTTGCTGCTATCTAAATATGATCGCCAAAAACAAATGAGCCTGCAAGAACACTCACGTTCAGGCTATAATGATTAATTGTCCTATGGCACATGGTTACTGCAGGAAATGGCCCCTTAGATAGGCTGCAACTAAATAGGATTTGTACTGAGGTGACATGTTATCTTCTAGTGCAGCAGGTGAAAACCTTATGTAAGAACAAATGCCTTATACATTACCACTCCTTCATCTCTTAGGACTACAGCTTGTGTGTGAGGAGGCTGAGTATGAGCATACAGGAAACACCTGCAATCTCTGCTCTTAGTCAACATTTTGAATATGAGTATTAAATTCACCAATCACTCATCAGGGATCCTTTTTTTTTTCCCTGAGTTGTCAAAGCTTGCTTCTGAAGAAAATGAAATAGTTCTATAATCTACCCACCTAAATGCAGGGAAAATGTCATTCCTGCCTTTCTTAAAAAGTAAAATATTATGCCTCAAAACATAAGACAATTTGTGTTCTCCCTAGAATCAAATTGTAAGATGCAGTGCATTCTTATTCTCTTCATTCACAGTAACTCTGTATTTGAGTGTCTCTTTTTCAGTTGAAGGCTAGTGGCCCCTGCTGTATACATATAACACCCCAACTGTCTGTAGATGAAAGCATGCAAAGTTTTATAGGAACATCAAGAAATGAGAGACCAAGATGATGTTCCATATATACATATTTATAAGCAATTTATGTAATGTAAATACATATGTATATACAAAAAAAAAAGATCATTTTGGCTCTTTGTTGAAGGAAAAGAATATTTCTACCACAAAAGGCCAACCCCCCCACTTTTTCTGCTTCTAACCAATAATCATTTGTTATCCAAAACCAAAGATTTTTAAGAGGGTGTATCATTTCTTTGAACATTTTTATTTTGTCAAAACTCAGTTTTTATTAATAAAGAGAAAGACTGAAGATTTTGACCTGACGCTAAGTGATCAAGTTGATATATCAATGGGAAACTTTGTGTCCAGCACCCATACAGCAGTATTCGCCCCCTACTTTGAATCGTGCTGTAGGCGTATGTCAGAATGTTTCTAATTTGAAGTGATTCGAAGATTTGTTGTTACTTATTTTGAGAGAAAATCCATCAGAAAAGCTTCACAGAGTTGTTACCATAGGGAAAAAGGACAGCAGAGGTGTGTATTATATGTTGTTCTGGAAGTGATCAGATGTAGTAGCAACCTGAACTTTGATGAAAAGTATGACATCTCTGGTGGGCCTGCAAGCTTTACTCTCGGAAATGGCAGCTTATTTTGTAGAATTAATTGTGGATAAGGGCTTATAAATGGAATTTTCTAGTGGTAAAGGATTAATTCCTTTTTTGGTAGCGGGAAAGGGAAAAATATATCCAGAATATATTTACATTGGCCTAAAATTAATCTAAGGAATCAATTTTTGGAAATAAGTACAATAAGGCAGGTGCAAAAATGGCAGGAAACTGTTTTCAAAATAAATACTTTCTAAGGTACATGATAATTATGCTCTCTTGCAAAATAGGAGGAGGCCACAACTGCCTTTCCTCCTTTATTTCATTCCTCATGGGCAAAATTCAGGCAGTTTATGGGAATGATGAAGACTGTTTCTCAGTGAAAGTTCCTATTTGCTGCAAAACATGTAATGCAAGGTCAGGAACAGAAATTAGTGCAGAATGACAATACAAATTGTTTTGAATACCACTTAGTTTCAGGAAAAATCTGGGTCCTTAATTAAGACTGTACTTTTTTTTATCTTAAGAGGATCCCACCATCTCCTGTGCACTGTTATGTGTTAGATTGTATGTGGCATACTTCTTACTGCTCCATTGCATTACCATTCCTTTTATGAAATTTCTGTTCAGCAATCACTTCACTGTGATATTTTATTCTCTTTTGAAATCAAAATTTTAATTCTAGGCAGGTAGCTATAATTTGAAAAGAGGAGAAGGGACAGAAAAAAATCTTCAGTAGTTAGAGGTTTTCAGCCACTGTTCTATTTGACAAGGGAACTCCTTACAGGTGATTGAAATAGTTCACTCTGCGCAGGAAATTTATAATATTTCTGTCGCT
The DNA here is from genome assembly GCF_003343035.1 of Apteryx rowi. NCBI lineage: Eukaryota > Metazoa > Chordata > Aves > Apterygiformes > Apterygidae > Apteryx > Apteryx rowi. The sequence continues at coordinate 4,321,361 of NW_020448085.1, read as the reverse complement.
TTCTGCATGCGGATGACAAGCTGCTGCCAGCTGTACAGCATCGTTTTCTGTGGCTTCAGGGACTTTAGTGATTTCCATCCATTCAAATTGGTCCAAACCACTGAACTATTCCCATCTCCAGCATTTGTAGAGCCAGACCAATTTGCCCTTATCAAAACAGAGTTGCCAAAGGCTTTGTGAATTACAAGCTGTTTCTCATGTTTATTGATGGACTGATATTTGGGAAAGGACCAAAATAATAATAATAAAAATGTACTGTTCATTTCCACTGGAATTGAATATTCCTTTTTTTTCTTCTTTTTTTTTTCCCCTCCTTCTTATTTTTACTTTCCATTTTGGGGGGATGGTAGGGGGATAAGGGGACATTTAGAGCTCAGTTTCTAAATGTGAGACCTCTGGGAGAGGAAACTGAAGTAATTGAATTGGATTAGACAAGCCAGCAGAACAAAGTCACATTCCATGAGGTTTTTCCAGCACTGAGTACATGAATAGTAATTATTTAAGGATTAGTGCAAGTCTAAGATGTGGTCCACTCTGAATACTCTTAGCCATACATAAACAAAAGCAAGATGTAATATATGCTATTTAAGCTCCTTTTTATCTATAATAGATTTCTTTTAGAACTGCAAGAACTTGAAAAAATCCTGCATGGTGAGTAAGCACTCTTATTGTTTTTCAATAAAGAATTAAACCCTTTAAGCTTGAATTCTAAAGAGATTCTAAAGAGAGCTTAATTAAAGATACTTACTCTAGGTTTAAATTATGTCCACCTCATTGTGGTGGCTTTTTTTGAAGTATAGCAGAGAAGACGCGAGGAATATTTTAAAGTGACAGGTTCAGTCACGTTTTTAATCGTTTATGGTATCCATATTTTTTATGGTTTCTGAGGTCTCCAAGCTTCACAATTATACCTGCTTTTGGCCATATCTTTAAAAGGGACTTGCAAAGCTAAAATTAAACTAGATTTGGACCCTAGTATTTTGCCATTCAAAGAGACTTGGACAGGCTGGAGAGGTGGGCAGAGAGGAACCTCATGAAGTTCAACAAAGGGAAGTGCAGGGTCCTGCACCTGGGGAAGAATAACCCCATGAACCAGGACAGGTTGGGGGTTGACCTGCTGGAAAGCAGCTCTGCGGAGAAGGACCTGGGAGTGCTGGTGGACACGAAGTTAAGCATGAGGCAGCAATGTGCCCTTGTGGCCAAGAAGGCCAATGGTATSCTGGGGTGCATCAGGAAGAGTGTTGCCAGCAGGTCGAGGGAGGTGATCCTCCCCCTCTACTCAGCCCTGCTGAGGCCACATCTGGAGTACTGCGTCCAGTTCTGGGCTCCCCAGTACAAGAGGGATGTGGCACTACTGGAGCAAGTCCAGCGAAGGGCTACAAAGATGATTAGGGGACTGGAGCRTCTCTCTTATGAGGAAAGRCTGAGAGAGCTGGGCCTGTTTAGCTTGGAGAAGAGAAGGCTGAGAGGAGRTCTTATCAAYGTGTACAAGTATCTGAAGGGAGGGTGTCGAGAGGATGGRRCCAGACTCTTTTCAGTGGTGCCSAGCGACAGGACGTGAGGCAACGGGCACAAACTGAAACACAGACACTTCCATCTGAACATGAGGAAAAACTTTTTCGCTGTGAGGGTGACAGAGCACTGGAACAGGTTGCCCAGAGAGGTGGTGGAGTCTTCTTCTCTGGAGATATTCAAAACGTGCCTGGATGCAATCCTGTGCAATGTGCTCTAGGTGACCCTGCTTGAGCAGGGGGGTTGGACTAGATGATCTCCAGAGGTCCCTTCCAACCTCAGCGATTCTGTGATTCTGTGATTCTGTGATTAACTGTATCCCAGTGTCCACATAAGGATTATAGCCCAGAGTACATCTTGACATGCCTTTAAAAAAAAGTGTGTGCATGTTTTTCGTTTCTACTTGTATCTCCCAGTGTGTTGTAAAGATTACTTAGGGTATATTATCTGGTGATATCACACATATCAGAAGAATCATGTTTTGCAATAAGCTGTAGTTTATAGGTGATTTTATGGGGAAACTTAAAGCAGCATAATGGGAGATGAATAAGGATGACGTTCTGGCTGTGATTCCTTGCTTCTATTTCATTTTGGAAAGTATTTAGAAATAGTCTTCTATCTTCAGGGTTGGATTACTTCCATTTCCAGAAGGCCTGCCTTTGTTTCTTTTCCACATCCTCGATTTAATAAAGCTTTTGTTGTTGTTTTTGTTGTTTTGGTTTCTCTCCCCTGTCCCTATTATGAGATAAATGAAATAAGGGATAGATTAACCACCATGTGATGACATTATGGATTCTCTGAGGATATCAGGGATTTACTACATAAACATAAGCAAAACATTCATCTTCCCCAACAATTCATTCCTACTCTGTTCTTGGGAAAAATCTGCCATTCTAACCTTTGTTCGCTTTGTTGTTTGGAGAAGGTTGGATGCTAGACGTTGGAGAACATTCTTTTTAGAATGCCTTATTCACTCGATCAGGTTCATTTTGAGCCAGACAATATTCATGGTTTTTCTCTTGCCTGTAACTGTTCAACAGATAGGAAAACATTTAAACCTGTGGGGTTTTAGAGGTTATCATAGCTAATGTTCCTTGAATACTTGATATTATGGACCCCAAGGGGTTGCAGTCAGAAGATAAACAAGTGGGCCAGGATTCAGTAGGCAGGAGGCAAAATCAAGACGAGAGAGGTTGGAGGCAGAGCCAGAGGACAAGATTCAGGAGCAAAAGTTAGAGACATGGCTGTTGCTCCCCAGAAACACTGAGCAGCCAAGAGGAACTGGTAAATTCCCTCGTAGAGCAGATGTGTAAGGACATCATCGCAATTTCTTGGACTCTTTAAAGATAGAGCGTGGTTGGAAGTTTGACTGTCGGCTTCATTGCCTGGAAGAACCTGGTGAGATTTAATAGGGATATTGTGTGCCTCAGTCACGTAATAAGATTTTTCCCAGTAATCAGATGATAGAAAGAAATTACTGAGACACTTAACTTGTCAGGGAAAAATAAGATTACTCTCATTCACAAAATGCTGCCATTCTTTTCCTTAAGAAAGATTTTGATTCTCTTCTTATTCTGCTGCATGGGCTGTTTTCAGGCACTCAGACAAGCCTAAACAGTAACATAGCTTCTCTGTGCACAGATCCAATTAGTCCATTGTCAAAGGAAACTGAAAGATATGAAATTTCTTTATATCAAATAATAATTATGGCATTTTAAAATAATAAGTTTTTGACAGTTTTTTCTTTCAGAAATCCATATTTCCTAGTACTTCATGTAAAAGTAATCACCTCTTATTTCCTCAGCGTGTATATAATTACTTCCTGAAAATGCTTTTTTTAAAAAGTTGAATGTAGTCATGAACAAAATTCTGTGAATTCTAGCATTTCCAACTACTAGCATTTAATTTGCTTGTGCAGCAATACAACTCAAACCACCGTTTTGGATTTGTTGTATGTGAACAACTACTTCCAGAAGATTTGACACTTTCATTAATAGCCTGTTTTAAAGAGGGTGTGGATTATATAACAAAGATTGAAAAGATTCAGAGACTTTGTGTTTGTGGAACAAATGGAGACTATGATTTTGGATTAGCAGTTAGAGGTAATCTTTATTAGGCCAATTAACAGAGGTGGAAAAAATAGACAAACTTGTCAAGTATACAAATTCTTCCATCCTAAAACAGAAGGTGCAAGCTTGAAAGCTAGCCGCAGGTGAGAACAAGTGCCCTGAGTTTAATATTTGGTTGAAAGGTACTGTGGGGTAGAGGGGATGTTAGTATGAAGAGGTAAGTGTTCTGCCCAAGAAGTGTAATATTTCTTGAGCGGATAAGGACCAAGTGCATTGATCAAGTGGGATGATAAAGAGGATGTAGCCTTCACACAGGGAGCGGAGGGCGGGCATGAGGCCAGCTGCTTACGCTTGGAGGAGGGATGCTATATTCAAGGTCTGCTGAGCTTTCAGTAAGCTGTAGGGAACATCTACGTTTGTTGATAGACTGATAGGCCAACTGGATTTGACTTCTTTTGCTASGAAAAAACCCTTGAAATAAACAACATTCATAACCAAAAAAAATTCACAAACAAAAATAATTTTGAGTGATATGAGTTAGGCTTTATCTCAGTACATAACTCACAGGCAGCCAAAGCAGTAGCTCGAAAGAGGCAAAATTTGCTATTGTAACACAGTCAGGAAGGGCATTTATGTAGACTGAAGCCAGGGTAATTGCCTGTCTGGGTGGAAGAATAGGGCACTACCCAATATGTTGCATTAGCAACATGAAAAATATTAATACAGTATTACAACCTTTCATTTGTGATCTCTGGTGCCACTTCTGATGAGCAAAGGTCTAAGGCACTAAAACTTTCCACCAACTCTCCTTTGATCAAGGGATGTTTCTACTGTCTGTATGTATCAGACTTTCGCTATAATTGGCCCTACCAATTTTGTTCACACTTCAACTGTGCAGAATATGTAGCACATTGGTAACAGGCTGTCTTGTGTTGATAACAAGCTTTTTAATAAATCACTCATCCTTCCTATAATAATAAGACTTTCTGCAGTGTTCTCTTCTCAAAAGTTAAGGGAAAAGTAATTCTGCCACCGGTATTGTCATTTTCTTGTCTATTATTTCATTTTCATTCTTTTGTGGCATGACATGGTGCAACATGACAATAAGATAGAAAGAAAAACCGCCTTTTTTTCTTTTTTTGCTTTTTACATAGCCTACTCATGTTGTCCCAAAAGTCACAGGACCAAAGAGAGATTTGGCTGGAGGACAGGGGAAGAGGGGCGAGGGCGTGCAGAAGTGACCAGAGAGAGGTAAAGCAGCAAGCAAGCAATGCTGGGCAAAAAAGAGGAGGAGCAGGCTGTTTAACTCTAAAACAGTATTTTCTATTTCTCCAACATACTTCATATGTTGCTTTTTTTTTTTAAGTCAGGAATGGGCTGTTGAAAGTTTTCAAGTTCCTCCTGTTGATTACCTAAGCTTTAAATTTTAGTATTTAATACAACAAATTTGTAAAAAGGAGTCAGTCTGGTACTTACCAAAGTTGTATCAATATTGGCATAGTTTGTCCACAGAAAGAGCACAAATACAAATTCCCTGAATGATCRCATTGTTATACTAATATTTCCAAATTCCTACACAGATGAGACATCTTTCATTTAATTAAAATCAGATCATTTCTTATTGAAAAGAATCACAGTAAAAGATAAGACTTTTAAAATCATTGTGAGGTTTTTCATTCAATTCACTGGGTCTTGGATACAGCCCTGAAACACTGGACTCTCTAATAAGCCTGCTTTAAAGACTGGTGAGGTATGTAAATAGTATTTTTGGTAATGTGGACAGCAAAATACCTTAGATGTCTTGTCTCCCAACATTTCATTACACAGAACACCAGGAAGTAGGGCTGATAGGAATCTTGGGACCACTTTCCCAAGGATAAGATTATCTATATCTAAAATTTTACATTGACCATGACAGAATTGAAAGATGATCACTTTACTTTTGATTAACAATTTTCTGAATTTTCCTTCAGGTTCATATTCCAGCAATTTTTAAGCCCTCAACCAGGAAGAAGCTAAGCTTACTTTCTTCAGAAGTTGAGCTCATGTTACATGTACAGTTCCATAGTGTGTCATACCTAGTCTTCTGTAGTCAGAAATACATCTCCATATTCTCCACTCCATATTTTAATTAGTAGTAAAATGTTTTTATGGAAAATGTACAGCATCACATAAGCCTCAGAGCATCCCGATGAGGAAGATTTTGAAGGTTCAGATTGATACATCTSACAGTTTCTTGAGGCTAAGAGCCAGATTTTCAAAGGTAGATAGGTAGGCAGTAGGATTTTGAAAGTCTTACAAGCACATAAACTCAGTTACAGAGGCTTTAAAAAAAATCCCCTTAGGCACTCTTTACCTGCTTAAAGGTCGTTGAAAGTCTAGCTTTAGAACATGTGGGCCCTGAATATATTCTTTATCTGTCTCTTTTCCTTTCCAATTACCTTTTCCATATCTTAGTAGCTCTAGAGTTACACAAAGAGCTTAGATCTTTATGTGGAAAAATCAGTAAACCGCTTTCACTGCAGTTTGAAAAATGATGGATCGATGATATAATTTAAGATGGCATGCTAGCCTAATGGTGAAAGGTTTGATTCTTTTGCTGTTTAAGGATGCACTTTAAGCATCCTAAGTGCAATTTAATGGCCAGAGGTGCTCAGCTTAAGCTGATATTTCAGAAACTGTTAATAAAACACTACTGGTCTCACCTTACTGAATGTATTTTTCCTTCAGCTACAAAGCTATGAATAGAAAGTTTCAGGAGCTGTATGTTTTAGAAACAGATTAAAACTGTAAAAGGTAATAATAAAATTTAATAAATTAGGATTCAGGGCAACATATAGTACGTGGGCGCTTGTCTTAATCTTCAGTTTCTATTTAAATTATACTTGTAACAAAGTTTTACAAACTAAACTATATGTTTTTATGGAAACAAGGAAGATCACACGAATTCCCTGAGAATTTTCAATTTAAATAACTGAGAAAGTTTCCTTTACAAACCTTTATGGTTTCCAAGTTCGTCAAATTTAGATCTGATGTTTCTTGCGCCACCAAGATCTCTTTCAGTATTAATGCCAAAGGGGGTGCTGAGACTGGTATTATCTATTGGACTCCTAGTAATACCCAAGGAGGAAGTACCAATGGCCAGAGACAGACTTAAAAAATAATAATTCCATGTTTCAGAAACGTCTGTGGATGAAGTGCGCAACTGCTACAATCTTATACATAAGGCTGAACTCATATTAGTTTGAACTACCCTTTGAATGTTAGCATTTACTGGGAATAGAATCAAAGTTATTCTTTTCTGAACCAACATTTATCTTCTTTGTACAAGAACATGTTTTCCAGCAAGTCCTGTTGAAGCAGCACCTTTCTGTTGCTTAGTGTACCATATGTTCATTTTATATGTGCGCACCATACCTTTTACCAAGAGGTGCTCGTGCTTTGTCTCCTGCAAATATGTCTGTACCTTTCCCAATTAAAATTTTCATCGCTTCCTGCATTAAGCTTATAATCAACTAACTTTCCTYGTATTAAAAAGGATGTAAAACCTCCTTTCCTATCATTTTATCTCAAGTGCAAATAGCCATTTCCTCATGTCTCACAGAAGAGTTCATGCCCAGAATCCATATAAAAGAACACAGAAAACACAAGAGTGTAATACCTGGTTCTGAGGCTGCCTTTGAAGAAATTGTTTTATTTCTGTAGCACTGCCTTGATTAGATACTGCTTGTCAGACAGGTGTAATGATGGATCCAACTCTAAAATACATGAAATGTGTTTCTAAATTTTGCAGTGTCTCCACCCTCTGCTCTTCTATGTGAAGTACTGTCACACACACTGAATTTCCTATTATAACAGTTGAAAGCATCCTTATTCTTCTTAATTATTATTATTTTAGTCTGCAGACTTAAAAAAAAAGTAYTAACATCCAATAGCCTTTAGAAGATATGATCTGTCTTTGTGAGTAAAGATACTGAATAGTAAGAATTCTTAAATGTGCAACCTATAATTCAGTCTGACTGACATCAAATCATACCGGACTGTTGCTCTTTAAGAAATATGCTACCCTCAAAAGTAACATAATTAATGGATGATAGGAATAAGACTGTAATATTTAGTTTGGTTGCAACAACAAAGCACATTTGAGAAACATTTACTGGAGCTCAAAGAAGATGGATAAAAATCAATATTGCATATTGCCTACATAGCTGTTTCATTCTCCAGTTGCCAACAAGCCATAAATTGGTGCTAGAATTAGAATTCTGACATACCATTAATCAGAGGAATAAATATGAAACAGCTTGATGAACCTTGGTAAAAGAAACACAATTTCAAATAAAAAGTCATCTCATATGTGTCATTTCTTGCAGGGGCTTTATACAATTCAGTAAATTGTATCATAAATTTTGGCAAAAGGGACACTGGAGCTGTCAACTTAATTTTTTAAGGGAAAAGCTCTAAAAGATAATATTAGTTCCACGTCACACAGGGCAATCCTGCATTTCCTGCTTTTACATGGATTTAAATATTTTTTACAATGATGAGGGTAGGTATGCTCCAAATTTGTGTCTTTCGTCTGACTCTGTTTTACATCTCCGTTGCAGTGCAGCTGTCTGCCCAGTGCCTTACTTTCTCCTGGCAATCCCCATGGCTATTCTTTTGTTCAGCCAGCATGTTAATGGACTGATATCAGTAATGAATTTGGTTCACTGAAGACAAACAGGAATTTTGCTGTCAGCTTCTGCAGAGGCAAGGTTGGGCTCATTTGTTGATGGTAGTCACATCTCAGCACAGAGGTCTTCAGAGTTTGTGCCAACGCTTCTTTTAAAAGAGGAAAAGAAATTGTCCCTTGGTCACTGGAATTAATGAACCTCCTTATTTTTCCCCCAGATTTGTGTTGTGTTCTTATTCAGCCCTCTTCACATCTTTTATAATTTGCCCTTCTCTATCACTACTTAGTAATGAACAGTATCATTTAACTCCACAGGCTGGTACTGGATGAAAAATGCTGTTACCCACCAAGTAATGTGAAACTTCCTGGAGAAGGGGTCAGTAGGCTTCGAGAGTGGGGGGTCGTCTTCTGTCCTCTCGCTCTGATCTTGCCATGGATCCAGGCAAGTGGACGTCGTAATAGAAGCTGCAGCTCCGCGTGGCGTTGGAGAGCTTTCTCACCTCGTGCCCGGCTGGAGAACACAACTTTCCTCCTTCCCCCGGTCCCCGTCCAGGACCCACCTGCTTCCACGAGCTGCAGGTCTGTGGTGACTCTGCCCCTCTGCCGCACTTTGAGGGGACGAGGGAGGAGTGCGCCAGGYGAGGGGAGGAGAGGCCGGACGCAGCCCAGTCGCCCCCGTCCTCCCCGGGGGCGGCCGGCAGCTCGGCGGGGCGCTGGGCAGCCTGCAGAGGAGGAGGGCGGAGGGGACCCTCAGCGGGGTGGACGCTGTGGACGAGGACAGGAGAGGGGCACGAGGCTGGTACCTCAGATACTGCAGGAACAGTACTTCCACCCGCAAAATTTTGATGTTGCTGGTGTTGTGCGCGTGCGTTGTACCGTGTACCCGTAGCATGGCAGTGTTGCCTTTATAACAGTTTAATCATCCAAGGGTGTGTTTTCCCCGCTGAACGCCCTTTGTGCTCTTGCTCCGCCTTGGCGCGCCTGGGCACGGGTGCACAGCGCGCCCGCGGCCTGCCAAGTGGGACAGGCTGTGCGGGGCCGGCTCAGCCCGCGCGGCCGCAGCCGCCCAGGCRGCAGAGGGGCCTCGGGTGCCCTCGCGCCCTGCCCTTAGCCGAGCGCCGCTTCGGCTCGCTTTGCAGTTTATATCAATTTTTAGAACTGGARTTTGTTTGAGACTTTTCTTCTCTGGTAAGTCTGGTTGAAGCTACCAGACAGGTTCAAAAGGTAACGAGGGAGACGGTGACAGCCAGACCGACCTGGAAGTGTTGCATTTATACTGTATTTTGCTTTGTTTTTAGAAGGGGGGAATATCATATTTCACATATATTTCCTTTTTTTGAAGAAAAGAAAGCTAGTAATGGTAGCTTTTTTTTTTTTTACAAAAATAGTATCACTCTAAGGAAAATAAGATGCAAAGATTAGGTAGACAGAAGAAATAAGTTTACAGTCATATGTAAAGGTTTTGGTATGGTACAGGATAAATTTTCATTGTTGACAGAATAGGTTACTGGTTACTTGGAGCTATCACGCCTTTAGGTTAACTGAAGATTTTTTTTTATGTTAGTGGCAGTTGTGGGGAAGGAGTACAGATGGTGTAAAGATCAAGTCTCTTGGTGCGAAGATCTTTATTGCCCAGYGGAGAGAGATTGCCAGGTGTCAAGCGGCTGTACAGACCTGCCTACCTTGTCACCAGCCATCCCAAATCGCACGGGGCCAGTGCTGCGACGTATTCTTTCCTAACTCGCTGTCCGGACTTGCCCTACTGATTGCCGTGGTGGGGCTGGTGACGGCGGGGTGGATGGTGCCGTCTGCCACAGCAGGGACCTGTTGTCGGGTTTGGGGGGAGCTTCCGTGGCCCCTTGCCGTGGCCCGGCTGTGCCTCTGTGCTGGGGTGCGTTCAGCGCTGCTGCTGCCGGTGCGCCGCGCTCGATGGAGCCCCTCGACCACAGCGCGGCCTTCCGACCTTTGCAGGCTGCGGAAACAATCTCTATCGTACTTCTGCATTGTAAATTGTTCTGTAATTTGGATCAAGTAAATGCTCTATACACACTTATGGCCTGATTTACGGACATGCTGAGCACTTAAAGAGCACGCTGATTTAATAGAAAATCAGGGCATTAAGTAATTAAGGAGTTGTCATAAATTTAGAGTAAGTACTTGTTATTGCCTGTATTCTACAACAACATATGTGCCAAAAATCCCCGTATCTTTATCTACCCAGGAAAGATGTGCTTTTTTAATTGCCTCAGCGACAGGGGCAACAGGCTGGGGTGACAGGCTGGGGGGCAAACTGTAGTGCAGACAAATGAATGGGTTTTAGGCTGCGCGAATGCTTAGCTCTGTCTGTCTGAGTAATTCTGAGGTGTTGCAGACATACATGCGCAGTCCAGGAGAATCTGCCTGAAATTGATAAATCAATATTTAGCAATATTTAGGTGTATTTTTGTTGAGTTTCTTTCAATTAGTAGAGAAATATTCCCATAAAGTTAGGAGTCAGAATTCACCTTTTGGCTGGTCTTCAGTAGCCAATTTTCTTATATCTTGTATTTCACAAACTAGCTATGTGCTCACAGACACTTCTAGGGGAAAAAGCAGAAGTGTGAGAGCCAGGGAATGCTGTGAATCTTCTCAGTGTATCAGTTTCAGAAACACCTGTATTAATCAGTGTTGAGCAGATCTAGTGTGAAAATGGCCAAAGTGCTCAGTCTTTGAGTTTCTTATGATTTAATACAGAAAAACTGTTGGTTTTTAAAAAGAAAAACCTGTGACGGTCTAGTCTTTTGATTAATATGTGAAATTTTTGCTAATGGCAGAGAGCCCAATATTGCCAGTTTCTGAAAAGTGAGGGAGGCATAAGACATTAAGGGAGACATAGGAGACACAACAATAACTGCTTGTTGTTGACATGATTATGGATAAGTTCATATTGAATGAATCTCTTTCAGTTGATGCACATATGTGGAAAATGTTGTCTAAACTGGAACGCACTAGTCTTGTCTCCATAATAAAATCCTTCCTAGACAGATTTTGGAATTGGTTCTAAAGACTATTAATGGCACCTTAGTTATTCTTTGTCCTGTTGACTCTGTGTGAATAGATCAGTAAACAGAAAATCCTGGCCTGTTCTGGGTGTGTGTGGTTCCATGTCTGAGGGAAGGAGCTGTAGGCTTCATTTAATTTTAATGAGAAAGGAACCAGCAGGAAAAACATTATTGCTCAAACTAAGAAATAGGGTAAACGATTAGACTCACAGAATAATTCAGGTTGGAAATGACCTCAGGAAGCCATCCAGTCCCAGCGTTGCTCCAAGGAGGGCTAACTTCAGCCTCGGTCAGGTTGCTCAGGGCCTTGCGTAGGTATCCCTGTAACAGGGAGCTGGTTCAGATCTTTTCTTCTCATTACACGTTGAGAGATGTTCAGAATGCATGGTAATTTTTTTTATTGTAAATCAGCAAAAAATGATTTTATTTGAGCCCTTTGTAACTTTATGCATCCTTTTGTAATCAAGAACTTATAAAGACAGTTTGCTAGAATAAAAATAAAATCAGAAGGTATTCACAATGCAAGCAACCTTCCTCAGATTTAGCATTTGCTGTTTTTTCCCCTTTTCTGTTGGCCTCTCCAATGAGTTTTGCTTTTAAGATGTTGGAGGATTAATCCAGCATATCTCTCTAGCTTTGCCCTCTGTGATCTCACAGGATAAACTTAGAATTAATTCCTCATACCCTTTCTGATGGAGGAGATAAGCTTTTAGATAAAATGTTATTTCAGTTGCTGTCTTATCCGGATGTTTGAGCTGCCAGTTAAATTGTAAATTAAAGGCTCAAAACTCTGGATTATGGACTCTAGCTTCATTATTAATGAAAAATATGCCCTTTTCACAGTTTGTCATTTTTCTGTTTTCCCACAAACTCTCAAAAAATATGGTGAATCTTTTCCACTCCCCCGTTTAAACAACACAAAGACACAGTGATACAATCTTCCCTTTAGAGAACTAAGCTGCTACCATAAATAATTGATTTGCACCTATTCTGTCCACTTGAATGACCAGCCCATGGAAATGTGAAGTTACTTCCGAAAGACAATTCTTTCTTTGGAATAAAGAAGAGACTGAATCAGACTGCCCTCATTATACTAGTTTGCAGACTTGGGGCCCAAATTAGAACGTGACAGAAACTTTGCTATTGTCATTAACCCCTGTATACAGCCTAGCATTTTTACCATTTCCTTTGACTCCTTTTCCCATTTACACAGTGGGAATTTATCTCAGTCATCGCTTCATACTTTTAAATTAAGTCAATTAAATGATTAAATAAAAACTGATGACCCTATTTAAAAGCTTTCTATTTTATGGTGCCTTCCTGTAAGGACAGCCATTCTTCATGGAGTGCTGCCTACAGTTACAGTTCTGTTTCGGTATAAAATCTTTGTGCGCTTACATTTTAGATACTAAGATGGAAATCTTACAAGAGAAATCAGTTATTTGTAAGGTCCAACAGATTGTTGGTTGGTTCAGGTACAGCCTGTATCTTTTTTGTGTTGTTATTATTTCTGGGCATAGTGTATATAAGTGAAAAGGTATATGTAAATTAAAAAAAAACCCTGTAAACTGAAATGAGACAGTTTGCTAACATTTTGCAGTTTTGACTCTTCATCCTAATGGACTTAACCTTACCTGTTCTGTGACATATGAGTGTAGATAAAAAAGATAATCAAAGTATACTTGTAGATATTTTTACAGACATTACGTGGATAAAAGTCCAAAGCTGAATTAGATAGAAGAGCATCCCAGAGAAGTAACATTTGCCTTGATACACTATTATGTGCATAGGATACCATATATTAAGGTAAAGCGGTTCCTACTGTTTTCCCAGCTGGATGATGTATGAATATGTACGTGACTGGGCCCCCTCGCATATATGGATGTAGTCCTGTAATACAGTCATCAGCCTTCATAACAACAGTGCCTTGTTTGAAGTGCACCTGATAGTAATTAATTATCAGCTCGATAGGTTTTTTCCAGTTCACATGATTAGAAGACAGACCAGTTCATGAGGTTTAGAGAGTGATCAGCCAAATAGCTGTGAATTGTAACAACTCAGTGATGTGTGTACGTGCTTTCCAAATGACTAGCTCTCCAGCGTCTGTTCCAGTTGCTGTTTGACAGCAGTGCTCGCCACGGCGGAAGGCGCGCGGAGCCCTGGCACGGCCCAGGCCGCCTCCCCGCAGGTCACTCGGGTTGGGCTGGCTCATGTCACCTTGCAGCCTTCAGCCTCTGAAAGCAGCACGGCTACTTGCTGCTTAGGTACTGTGGCATGTGCCACAGGTAGTTGCATTTTTTATGTACTTCATATGTTAAGTGACCTTGCAAATCTCTCAGTGTTGTCACCATTGACTGCGTAATGGGAGCTGGGTTCACTTCCAGATTGGAACTGTTCTTGGTAAAGTGTTTTAGGGCACTTTGGAATGGAAAGCATTATGAGTACGTATATTATTAATGACAGCATGAGCACTTTATAATAGCGTATATGGTATATTGATGAATGTAACATGAACTGCATTATCAGTAAAGAGCTATGAAAAGAATATAAGATTGACAGGATAAAAACAAAAATAAAATAAACCTCATCTGTCAGACACAGCCTTTTACAAACTTTCTCTGGATTTTGTTACACAACACATAACCGCCTTGGGCCAGAGGGACTGTGGTGAGAAAGGTTGCAGATCCTTTATTTGTTGCACAGCACAAAAGAGAGGGAGGTGTTGTCTCTTGTGTGCAGAAAATGGGAATGCTGAAAGTTTCAATAATGAATATTCAATAGCGATTGCAGAAATGTATCTTAAAGATGTTCTGTTTTGAGAAGCTGTCAGAGTAAACATTAAAAATATTAGGACTTTATCAAACAGTTTATCTTTGTTGGAAGGTGGTGTAGTTCTTATGTGGTCGGGAGACCTGCTTTCTGTCCATCACTAGCAGAAGTTCAGTGTCTCTGATGATTATCCTTCCCTGTTCCATTTTAAAACCAGCCCAGTACACTTTACCTACCTTCCTAAAGCTCTGAAGAATGCTATTGTTTTTAAACATTGCTTATTTATTTTAGAGAGTTTTTATCCTCAGTCGTCACTGAATGTAAAATAACTAGTGAAATATGTTATGTCCTTCTAAGTGGCATGGTAATTCTAAGCTCTACCCTGAATACGTGCTGAATGATCACTCAGTCAGTGACTGCTGCTGGGGAAGGTCCCCAGGATGCTTCTGTAGACTCCAGCCCTGAGGTTTCCTTTCTCCCAGGTTTGCCTCTTTCCCCTGAGTTTTAACAAAAGACTGTCTCTCGTTGTTAAATGGCTCAGTTGCATGGGATCTGCAAACTCTTTGGGTTCTTTTGACCTGCCCTGATCAGTATTTCGCTCTTCTGACATCTGCTAGCTGATGACTGAACTAGGCTACCATATTTCCCACCTGCCTGCTCATCCTATCTTAAATTTTCTTCTCTTTATTTCTTGCTATTAAAAGGGATATAGGGAGGAAAGAATAATTTTGCTTGTGGCCTCACACTTTCAGATAATCAGCCTCTCTGATGTGATCCATTTTTTTGATTATCATACCTTACAAAGCAGCAAAATATGATCCTGGGAGGGGATTCTAAAATTTTTCCATGGTTTGATATCAGATTGAGTGCAAATTGTGTTCTGAAGGTAATGATAAGATTATGTTTAGAATGTCTCTACTGTTTAGAAGAGATCCTAAGTTATTATTTCTAAATGTTCTCAGAAGTAGAGCCAGATACTCTGAGCAGAAGAAGAAGGGCTAGTGAGAAGAATGGAAGTGCAAACCGTTAACTATTTTCATTACACTGTTCCTAAGATTCCTGAGTTTCCATAAAAATATATCTTTTCTACTCAAAAGCAGCTTGAATCAGTAAGCAAGAATCTCTATAAGACACAGCAAGCAGTGTCCACACAGTTTCTGAATTTCTTTCTTCATTTTAAGATTTTATGTCATGTACAGCAGACAGCAGCTTTCAACATGTTTTTTGTCATCTCAGTTTTCTGGTTTTGTTCCAGTAGCTGTAATTTACACAACAAGGGGATATCTTATTTATTTTACTCACCACCAAGATAGAAGGAAACTTTGTGATCAGACTGCATCTAACAGTGAGATGCCTTGGGTTTGTTGCCAGAGCTCTTTGTCAAAGAGGTTCTTTTTCTTTTAAAGTAAAAATAGGTAGGATAACTAAATAAAACAGCAGTGTACATCCCTGGGGGAAGTGTGAGTTGCTTCAGAGTGAGCAAAACCAATATACTTAAGACCAAATCCTGCAAATTCTTATTTCTGCTCTATTAAAATCGCCGCATTGTGATTAGGAAGAAAATAATGATTTATATAGAACTGAAAAAGCTAATATTGTGTTAATTAATCCCCTGTGTTATTATTACTATTGTAAAAACTGCAGCAGTCTGTTCACTAGAGATTCAAACTTTGATTGCAAGAACTCTGTCCGTTCATCTAAAAAATGTAGTCCATAGGACTCTCAGGTGGGATTCTCTTCACACTGTAGCTTTAGAAAGCAAGCAGTGTTACTGCCGTGTTAGCCACAGACTTGTCCAACGAGTTCATTCTGGCCAGCAGGCTTGTATGGGAGAGCAACTGCTTGTCCGTGGGAGTCAAGGTCACTGGCTAGTTTTTAATGACTAACTAGATTTTTTTAATGAAAAGTGTGTTGTGGTTCAACAAATACAATCATAAATCAATAAAAATGGCCTGTGATTCAGTAAGACTATTAAAATTTCAAAATGAAAAGGCAGGAGAGAGCCTAGCAGAAAAGAGGTGGAAAAATTTCTTGAAGAAAGGGCCAAGTCCATTTCTGGTATGGCCTAACTCCTTCAGTCACAAAGACTAGTTTGTCTCGGTGTTTCTTTATTTAAGTGCATTACTCCATCAATGTTTTATTTTCTTAAATGGCTATTGCTTAATGGTGTTGTCAGTTAACATTCTATTAACTTAAGAAATGATGTCATTCATCATACAATTGATACATATAATGTAAGTCATATATTGACATACCTTTGCTGGYAAAAAAAAAAGTAGAGACTCAGACCTAAGTTTCTGGATTCAGAAGTTACCTCGCTTATGGAACAAGATCTACGTTTTTGGCATGTCCATGTGGGGAATGTATAGCAGTAAAGCCTATGCGTGAGGGAGGGCTTTTTCAGCGTATATTGCTACAGAAAAGATTGGAACAAAAAAAAAAGTTGAAAACCCAGCGTTCCTGCGCTCACTCTTGTGTCCTTCTTTCCCTCCCCTAAGACAAATCATTTTTTTCTGTAATAAGTGTTCCATGGGGAGCTATAAACGTAAATCAGGTTCTCTATAGCAAGTCTTTTATCTTCTCTCAATAAACAGATGCAAGTAACTACAAGTACTACAAGAAGAAAGACATTGGGAAAGTAATAAAAAGAAATAAACTGCAAGTGTATGAACACATCTAGGAAACATGAGGCCCTAAGTCATACTGTGCAACTCCTGCATCTTCTTGTAACCTCTTCCATGTGTTAAAGAGCTGTGCAGTGCCGCCCCATCCTACTGCCATGCTGTAAAAGCAACTTTGGCAGAGATGCTGGGGCAATGATGAAGAAGCAGTTTGCTTCTGCAGTCCCTTGTCATGTTCTCAGTCTTCTAAAGGAGGAAATACTACCTCCAGCTCCAGTTTGTTGGAAAAAAAATTACCCGATTTGATTAATTATGTTGGAGAAAGCTGCAAAGAAAATTGATGTAAAAAAAGTAGCCACTGAATTTTATACAGGAAGGAAGAGAAAACCCAACCCTAGCAATCAAAATCAATTTTATAATATGATAGAAATTTCTCCCTACCTTCCAGCCAGGATGATGCATACAGCACATTTGGTTCCACTTCAATCTTACAGTCGACAGATAATTTTTCCTCTTCTCGAAAGGTTCCCCAAATGGGCAGAAAGTGGGGTAAACCCTGTCATTATGGGCAGAGGAGCCAAAGGATTAGCTTACACCCCTGGGCCACCCCAACACCCCTGTCCTCTCCTGCTCCAGAGCCCTGTGCAGAACTGGCAGGCTGATAATGCGCCTTTTCTTCTTTTAGATGAATCCATGACATCTGCATGGATGAAGAGAACTTTAAGCAAGCATGCAGAGGGGAGAGCTATTTCCCACTTGCTTAAATGTGAAGTTTAACAAAGGAGACAAATATTATTATTTGTGTATAGTTGCACACACTTAAAATATTCTTAAATATTTTTTGAAGCTAACTGCGCAGATCTGTAAAAAATGTCTTTGTCAGGAAATCTTTTTCTCTCTGTAGAAAATGTGGGTGAAAAACAGAGCAATCATTTTTATCTAAAATAAATATAAAACCTTTCCTTGAAAGGAAAGTGATAAGCAATTTCTGTTTCAATTTTAACGTCAGAAAATTAAAACTTGTACTTTAAAAATGAGATGACTTTAGAATGAACTTTGGATGAAATCAGTTGAAAGACTTCTATTGATTCTAATGGGTTTTGGAGCAGGCCCAAAAAAGATAAATTATGAACCTACCTTCTTCTTCTACCTCTAGGAACTCAGAAGATCTTATCATCAGAGTGTAAATCTCAAATGAACAGCTTGCTACAGCTTTTATTTATCACCTCCCAAAGTTCACTGTAGTTCTTGGGGGAATCAGTTTAATTACGACAGTAAAAACTGTTCTAAATTTTTTCACTCAGTGATGAAAAAGTATACTGCCATAATTACAGTCTGTGCATAGCATGCTTTGTCTCTGATTTCCTCGTTTGCCAAAAAGCCGTTTTCATGTGCTAATATTGTAGCTGTAACAGTATCACGTGGCCTACCGAAATAGCAAGTGTTTGGGGCGTTGGAAGTCCCCGTGGAGCATGCTGTCTCTATATGCTTCTCGCAACATTTCTAATGCTAAAAAACATCTGACATCAGCCCTAGATAATGAGAATGCGGTTTGCAAATGTCACCCGTGTGCACCGATGGGGGTTCGCTCTCTCTGTCCTCCTTCTCGGGGTGGCTGGTTCATTGCACAGCAGCAGAGGGGAGCCGTGGGCACGAGGGCTGCAAGCACTGCATTAAGACGCATCTCTTCTACAGTTCCTATTTCTTTAAACAAAGTAGTATGAGATTTTTTTTCCCCTCTTTGTTGAACTCATTTCCTTGTGAAAAACAAAGACACTTTTTTTTTTCCTATTGCAAACACTCGTGCTTGCAGAGGGGGTTTAAGCGCTCGACAGGAAAGATTTGAAGGCAGTTACTCGGCAGCGTGGAGGAAGGAAGCGGAGCCTTGCGGGAGCACATGCTGGGTGGCTCCTGGCAGAGCAGGAGAAAGAGGCCTGGGAGGTATATTTTTCAAACATGAGAAGATTACAGGAAAGATGTGCTGGCTGCTTTTATTCTGACTTTAATAACACCAGGGACATCTGAACTTCACTTTTAATTGAAGTTCCCCTTTCTGCAGGATTTCAAAGAGAGCTTACCAGACGGGTGTGAATAAATGATTGTCTAACTGTCAAATACCACAGACCACCTTGATTTTGTTGCTGCCAGGTCATCCAAAAATGCCAGCTCTCTGTAAAAGAATCAATCCCTGAAAGCACTAGAGGTTTGTTAATAGATTTTTTTCCCCTTCTCAAATGCGATTGGTTTTCTTTTGGTGTAAGAAGAGCTTCCTCATGGATCACCAGCTATCATACTGATAAAATGAAAGCCTAACTAATTCACCAAAAGGAAAAGAAATACAGCAGTATATGAAGATGAGGGATTTTAGAATTAAAACCCAGATCCAATCATCTTATGAACCACAACACATTTTCTTAAGCTGTAGCTAGTAAACTGGCATTCACATACAAGAAGAAATCTTGGCAGCATCCCATTGAATTTCCAATGTGTGCCAGAGAGAGAGGCAAGAGAAGACATTTTTTTTCTTAACAAATCATAAGGGTCATTCAATCTGCTGCTCCTTACAAAACACAGTTGTTTWTATATATATATTATATATATATATTTATATATATTTACGTATGTGTGTTTAGGTATATGTATTTCTTTTGTTTGCATAGTTGAGGTGCAAATTAAATTCTGTGGTGGCTGAGCACTTGGAAAGTTTCTTGGTGTGAGGTTTCTAAGGTTCATGCTGACAGCGTGTCTGTAGTTACAATGTACAAGATATGTAACAGATTAGACTGCAGTTCTAATCATTGTTGAAAACACATCACAAATATAAGTTAGTTTATTAAAATTTATTTTATTTTAGTCATAAAAGATTTTTTTCCTTTCCAYCAGGAAGCTCAGAAGTATATGTCTTTTGAAAGAAATAGTTCAACAGATAAAATAACAATTGCATGTGTTATCTTTGCATCTTCCTTTCTGAAAAATTAATCAGCATTTTTAGATAACCACTAAATTTAATGCTTTCTCAAGTCAAATATTTTCAAATATTTCAGTATATTTATAAGGAAGTCWCTGAATATAAGTTTTGTAAATATTTTCTGTGTTTATACTGAACTGATTACAAATCTTAGATTTGGAGAAAGATATTTAAGAAGCTTTTAACTCCTTGAAAAGTGGCATAACATGTGAGGCTAAAAGTATGGGTTACTTTGGATCAGATTCGGGAGGAGAGTAATGAAATATGTAAATGCATATATTGTTTCATTATTTTCAAATGAAATATTTTTTTCTGATAGTGTTTCTATTCAAAAAAAATTTRATGTCTTCTTTTGCTTGCTTGTTTTAAAATTGACCTAATTTTTAGCTAGTTAATCCTAAAAGGAAAAAAAAAAGAAGGAGTCAGAGAAAAAAAGGGTATGTTTCAGCCACTGTTTTTAAGATTGGCTTTGGGGTTGTTCGTTTTTGTTTTTGTTTTTGTTTTTTGCTTAGCTCTGATCGGAACATCTCATTTGTATTTGAAATATGGATCTGATCAATGCCCATCTTTCATAAACGTATATAGATTTATATAGCTATAATTACATATTTTTGCATTTTTCTGATTTCAGTCAAGGCATGGCAACTTATAATAGGATGTGTTACTTATCATGGCTTCATGCTCAAATGAGGGGCAGGAGCTTCCAGCATCCCTTGGGAGATCCTGACCTCATTTTACTGCTCTCTAAAATGCCTGTTCTGCTGTGGGAGTAATTCTTAGGTTCACTGGACGGAAACTGAGGTGCAGGCAGAGTGGACCCGTCGTTGCATGCACGATTCCTGCTGGCCTCTCCGTGA
Source organism: Apteryx rowi (assembly GCF_003343035.1). Taxonomy (NCBI): domain Eukaryota; kingdom Metazoa; phylum Chordata; class Aves; order Apterygiformes; family Apterygidae; genus Apteryx; species Apteryx rowi. The sequence continues at coordinate 4,300,852 of NW_020448085.1, read as the reverse complement.
CAAACTTGCACCCCGTTTCCGATGGCACTTGCCCATGGGGTGATCCCACGGAATTTCTCTTGGATTCGCCGCAAGAATACAGGTCACAGCTGGGTATCTTTGTGGGTCTCAAAAGTTTGTCCACTAAGAATAAACATTCAGATATGTGGGTCTGTCTGCATCCCAAAGCGCAAACTGTCAGAGCCTCATCGAAACCTAAAATGAGAGGGAATGATACTTCAGTTTTCAGCTAAAGAGAATTTGTACCAGACTTCTGTTCAGCAAGTTCAGTTCTGAAAAGTTCTAGTCATTTCCACTTYATTTTGTATGTTGAATTCCCCAACGCCTGTTTCAAACCACTCATTGAAGATAACTGTTGCCACTGCCTTGTTCACATGAAGTCATTTCTAGGTGTTGCAGGCTGTGCATTAAACAATACCAGTTCTCATTACGGCAGTGTTAGAAATGCAGATCCTTAGAGGGCTCGGTAGACTGAAGTATTGACTCTTGCTTCGCATTCCCTGGCTATCCAAACATCAATAAGAGCAGTATGTAAGGGTCTGGTAGAAGTGTGCTGATGTAGCTGATTTCAATCACAATTTTAGAGTTTTCCTTAATGAAGTTTGATTTTGGCCATATATTATACATCTCTTACTTATTAGATAAATCATAAGGAGCACAATTAAGCCTAAAAATGTGTTTGGTGGGGATCACATGTTAATTTAGAAAGGCGTAAAAAATGCACTTGAATYAAGATTTCAAAAAAGCACGACTGATGAGGCTGTGAGTTTAGTGAGTGATTAGTATGTTCAGTTCAGAATCGTATCACCTCCTTTTAACCTCCACTCTGGCTGTCAGTGATCCATATGAAATGATGATCTGTAGCTTAATCAAAACTAAAGATAGCTTAGCACTGGCATAGCTGATCCATATAAACTATACATTTCAGGTATCTACAAAATACTTTTGGCTACCTTGGTGCCTTGAACTGCTTATGGGCCTGTCTTGAGTAAACAGCTGGTGCACACATCACTCCACATTATCCAGGCAGTCCTCAGCCTCRCAGTTTCTCAATGTTTGCCCATGCCCCAGCCCTCACATTAGCTGGAAGTGCCTAAGGACATTACCCAAATGCAGGTATAGGCCTAAATGTGAGTGGGACTGTGCCAAGCTGCAGGCAGGACAGACCAACAACCGTTCTGGTGACCGCTCTGTCAATTAACCCCAGCTGGGCTGGCCTACTTTCAAACCACCCAAGTGCTGAACGTGGCTCTTCCCTGCCCTGGCAGCATAGCAATGTTCAGCTTTTTTTTTCAGTTGTCTAGACTGTATGCAGGGACCTTAAAGTACAATATCATTTTTCAGTGAAGACAAATGTTGATCAGAGGCAAGACCCAAAGAGTCTTACAGTGCTGCTTATGTCTACCACTGCCTTTGGTGAATAGGAAATAGCTGCTAGAGACTCACTCATGCATGCACAACCCCATTTTATTTAGATCAGCTTCCCTTTTGGTTAATCCCTTAGGCGAAAAGCATGCCGCTTCCAGCATCCAGTGAGACAGACTGCTTTATAATCAAGCTATGTGCATCAAGCTAGGTCTCCGCAGCCTTAGTCTCTGAATTAAAAATGAGGGTGACAGAGAGCACACCTATGTTTTAGGAGACTAAGAACTGTATATTGATATATTCTTAAGATAAATGAAAGAATCACACCTCTGATTTTCCTTTTCTCACCTGAGGGCACCAGCTGTCATCAAGAGCCTACAACAGAAGCAATACTTCCAAGTTCCTTTCAGATGATAAGGAAATAATTTCCTATAACATTACTTAGAAGCTGATTTTGTCATATACAAATTTCAGTTCAGTTTCTGTTCCTGGTGCATTCACCTCACTTGTATGTTGTAAGCAAATACTTTTCTATCTTTGGATACTTTCTGATTGCCTAAAAATTCTCTGCTTTCAGCCCCATCCTCCTCTCCCCCCCGTGTATGGCTGTAGGGCAGGCTATTGAAGGGTACTGTTCCGGAGAGGGGCTTCACAAAGGGGTAAACACTGTTTTGTTGCTGTCCTGCTGTATCTTTTCTGTATATAGAAGTCTTCAGTCTCTAGGCAGGCCAGTCATGCTCTATCTAGAGTATTCATTTTGAAAAGAATGAGAATTATCGTGTTTTAATAAGAGAAGTGTTAATTACAAACTCTGGTAAGTAAGTATTTACAAAATACCTTTGCTGTGTTTTCACCACATTAGGAATTAATCTCTAGTGAAGACTTTTGTATGTGACATGCTTACCTACTGACTGATAGAGTGATTGAATCATAGAAATTGAAATAGCTCATGAATTACTGTCTATACAGTGAAGTGTGTTAAAAATAAATAAAAATATGAGCGCTTGTAAAGAATAGGGAGCTGTCTTTCTCCTCCTGCCTAAGTTTGTAATCCTGCACTGAGTTTTGCTGAATGTGATAGCTGGAGAATTAGAATTAATGAACAACGCTGAACCCTTGCAGATAAATCCTCCAGGTCTGCTATGACTATTCTGCAGAGGCCTTGAGTGAGAACTTCTTTTCTTGCAATGCCAAAAAGTAACTTCAAGTTCTTTGGAAAGTAAGCTTTCTAAAACCAAAGAACGGAAGAGTTGTGCTTTACCTTGCCATTTCTTTGCTAACTATTATTTTGATGTTGGAATTTAAGCTTGTCAAGCATCCTTAATAACACAAGTGAGACTGAAGGATGTGTCATGCCGGTTCAAAGTTTTTGCTGCTTCACCAAGTGAAGGCAAATTAGAAGGCAGATTGGAAGTTGTAAAGAAAAGCAGGTTTAAGTCGTGTGGGGACGGTTTCCAAGAATATATAGGGAAACCAGCTTTTTGTTCTCTGTAAATGAGGCATGTGAAAATTAAGAATGTGAGYGAGGCTCATAGTCTATCAAGAATATGAGTGAGCCTACATAGGGTAGTTATTGCAAGAATAGCTTCATGTAGTTGATTTTTTTGGTTTTGTTGCTCACTGCCATTTTTGTCACCACAGTATGTTGTGATTTTTCTCAAAGATTGGGTATAAGAACATAATGTTCTTTGTGAAGTAATTAGGGGGCTCATGTAGCACAAGCAAACTTGCCTCACAGCTGGAAACCTCTCCTTTAGAAATTACTTGGAGGGAATTTACTTTGCAGAGCCTTTTTGAACAGCTCATTGCAACAGAGGAGAGATCCCCCATCCCACATGGAAGGTTATTACTGTTTCCCAGGCATGGTGAGCAATTGAATGACTACAGTCTTTAAAAGGAGATTTGCTTCAGTTTATACTGGGAAACTTAAGCCAAGATCTGCTGAGTAAAGATTAAGCCATATAAATTGAAGTGGCTGGGTTTTGTGTGAGCCAATTTTTGTATTTTGACTTAGCCCACTTTACTATGCATAATAATATGCAATTAGAAGCACTGAAAGCTAGTAGATGGGGAATTGAAAATGATACTGGTCTGAGACTCAATTTTTAGAAAACTTTTTCAAAGTAGCTAATGTAGGCTTCCAAATTCAGTTGCGGCAGCTCCTTAGAGGTAATATTCATATCTGCACACAATGGAAGGTTGGGAGGTATTGTTTCCAGCCCTGAAAAATAATCCCTTCATTCTCATTACCATTTTACTGCTTTTCAGATGTATTATTTTACAATGTTTGTGTCTAGTTTGTCTGAAGCTTCCAGTGTCCCTAACAAAAGCCTAATACCATTTCATTTTTAAACTTATAAATACAAGATATCAAGGATAAAGTCTGTAGCTAAAAGTTTTAAGGACAAATCCACTCTGCAGTTATATCTCTGAGAGCTATCAGTTCAGGTGCTAGGTCTCTGTCTTGCAATTTTTGTGTGCACACACACCCTTGCAGTCAGTAGCCGCTTGTATGTTTATGTTGCTTAAGACTTTCCTAGATGAAAGATTTTATGACCTTTTGGTGAGAAGCTCTAGGAACTCTGTTGTTTGCAGAAGACTTTTGAAATTGAGCCATGGAGTGGGAGAATTGCTTTTCTTTGTCCTCAAACTCCGTGCAGGTTTAGGTGAGCTACAAAGACGGCATCGTCTGAGAAGTGTTTGCAGTCAGCCCCTATAGAAAATGCATTTAAGCTTTCCAGTCTGAGCCTAGGTTCCTCTCATTACCAAAGGACCATACTGGTGGGACAGCCAGGAGTGAACAGGAGGAAATGGACAGAGACCTGAACTGGATCTCCCACCGTAATTTTAGCGCGTTTGGTTACACCGTGACTCCTTCAGCTTATACAGAATTCTGCCAAGCAGGAGCAGGAGCTGTGACTGAGACTTAGACAAATGAACACTGTTATTTCTTCTTTCAGTTTTTAAGATCATCATGATTATATTGACCCAACTAACTAGTTTACAATCCCATGTAATTATAGTATTGTCTCTGCTGGATTTGCTTTCAAATTAATTGCATGCAATGTTGTGGCAAATTAATTTTGGAAAGTCATTAGAATCATCAAGGTACTTGCAATTTAAAACAATTCCTTCCTGCTATACCAGCCAAAACCTCGAAATAACAAAAATAATTGTGGAGGTATTAGTAACAGAAGCTGAAGGGTTAATAAGACCTTAATTGAGTCGCTACTTGACCAGGCAAATTATATCCCCACTCGGTGTGTGCCATTTACACAACTTTTCCATGATTTCTTTCCTTAGGTAATAGGCCTAGCAGCTAGCTGGCTGCTGCTCCTGCTATGCTTCGGCAGCTGTCATTTTGACATATTTTATGCTTTCTTTAGAAGAGAGAGGTTGATTGAATGTGAGAAAAGTGGAGCTTTGACAGGCTGTCAGCATCTCTTGCCACGCAAACCTACCTGCCAGCTAACTTGTTTCAGGTTTATTTCAAAGAAGGTTTCCAGCACACAAACTTCCATTGCTAACCCAAGAAGTTCTTAAATAGGTAGCTTCCATTTTGTCAAAATCTAAATTAAATAATTTTCACTTCAAATTGATTTAAATTTCAGGAAGTCCAGGAGTCTCTGCCTAAGCAAAAGCAAGTTCCCTCATACCCTTACTCAAAGGCCTTACTCAAAGGAGGAGAGATGGATTGTACTTTCCTGCTTCATTATTTTTATTGCAATCAGTTATTTTTCCTCATTTATGAACAGCCTTCTGAAATTCGTAAGTCAGGTCCTGAACTGGTCAGGAGTAGGCATGTTGTAAACAACCGTTCCCTAGCAGCGGGGCAAGCTGGGAGGAGGCGCAGCTGTTACTGCTGATAGAATTAAGCTGTTATAATTAACAGCGGAAAGCCATTCGCACAGCACATTACCTTAGCCGCGCACATCGTTCACTTGCTCGGCCCCGGCAGAGGGCTGCGCTGGTGTCTCAGTGGCTTCCAGGTAGGAGGCTGGAAAGCCCCTCAGAGCGCTCTGTGCTTTGTCGGGTGTAAATACATGTTCCTGGGGTCTGCGCGTAGCAGCTGCTGCCCTCTTGGACGYGGCCCGCAGCCCGCTGGTGGGGCTGTGCCGGTGGCCTGGCCCGGGCTCAGCAGGCTCTCGGTGCCCCGACACAGCAGGGCCACCGGTCTCCCCGCTGTCTTCTCAGCGGGTACTGTTCCTCTCTTTGGCCTGCTGTTTTCTGATAACTACGTCTCCATCCAAGCCTGTAGATGCCTAAAGAACCCCTTCATGCAACTTGCAGAAAAGTGGCCTTTATGACAGCCAAAAATGAATAGAAATGAGGTGATCTCAAAGGCAGGGGCTTCTGGCCACATTCTGTTGTTGCAGTGTTTTGCTACAGTAGTGAAATCCAGTCTTCAAGACATGTTTTCCTCTAATTCTTTTTAAAGTTGTTTAACTATATCATCTTTCACCACTTACTTTTGTGCCTACATTGCCCTGGTTGAATTTCTGTACCATGAAAACCTAGATTTGTATTTATTCGTGTCATTTTTCACTTTGCTGAGTGGCTTGCATGAAAAAATGTTTAGTAATCATCTACAATATTTATTCATCTGGGTTGTCAGACACCTTTTGAGGCATATCCATAACGTTTTATGTGCGCAAGCTTTGGTACTTGCATTTACTTGTATTTGATAACTTCAGCTCCATTGATAACTGCAAGTCTGCATGCTGCCTACAGCAAATTCAGTCTCACTCAATCCTGAACTGGCTAAGTGTCTGGCAGGGCCACATGAAGAAGTTAGCCTGCAGTGCAATCAGCCGGTACCATTAACCAAATAATGCTAGTGTTCCTAATGGCAGTAACAGCATAAAAAGTTTTAAAGAAAAGAATGCAGAGAGCTAGTGTAAGTGGATCTAGTTGCTGTACCATAGCAATTCTTGTTCTTATGTTCAAGATAAAAAGCACTGTCATATTGAGTTGAGGGAGAAAAAAAATCAGGCAAGGTCCTGCAGCTATTTCATTTTCCTATGGGGTATTGGAGAATTTTTGGAACCATTAGGGTCAAATTAATGTACTCTCTGACTGGTTTCCCATAGGAAGCGATGGAAGAAGTTGTTAGTGGTCTATCTTCTTGGCTCAGATACATTTTTTCTTTTTCCCTCTTCTTCTAAAAATGATTTTTTCCCCATATGAATCCAAGGTATTTGCAGTACAACTATCCAAATTATTCCCAAATAATGGCAGCACTGCCAGACACTGTTAGTCAAACAGGTAAGATACAGCCATGAAAAATTTTTCTCAAGACAATGAAGAATGCTTTCAGAAGCTTGTCTAGTGTACCTTACTGGTTATTTATCCATATTCCTTACAACTGTACATAGCAATTAGTGGCAATTTAACACACTTGGACTATTCAAACAGAGATTAATGAGTTAATCACTGGAAATCCAGAAGCGACCTAGAAGTCTACCTGTACTCGGATTCTTTTCAGTGCTGACATTAGCAGTGAAAGAGTGGCAAATTGTGAAATTTAGTAGACAAAGCTCTAACAATTATGTGGTTTCATTGCTTGAAAGGGACTGTTTAGAAGCAAAATTCATTATAGGAATTTCATTGTCAGAATAGTTGAGTGTTTTGATTTAATCCAGAGTTGAGCTAGCTTGCTAAATTCTTAGGACTATGTGTGCTACCTTGCAGGGCAGAACCCTGCATTGGAAAGCAAGCTACAAATCTTGGCTAAAACTGAAGTCTAATTTCTCCATCTGAAAACTTGAATGTGATGGATTAATTGTTACTGATTGTTGTTCAGAAAAAATCTTTCATTTTTGTTCATTTGTATTATGTAATATGATGGTGTCTTAGTCTGATTCAAGCTTTCAAATGTTGCTGCCCCACAAATATTACACTAGAAAAAATTTAGTAATTACATTGATCATGTGTAAAAATTCTTCCTTTCCAGAGATTTTGTATACTTGACATGTAGAAAGTCATTTCTAGAAATAGAATTCCATAGAATTTGCTGTTTTCTTTCATATTTCTGCATTTTTTTGGCTATTCTTTTATCAGCTTTATTTAATGAACTTAAGAGTTGGCATGTAGATATACATCCCAGAAGTACCTTTTAGCAGACTGTACACACTCTGCAAGCTTTGCACATGAATCTATCTGTATGCAGACAGAAAAGCATGCAGGAGTTGGTATAGAATATTAAGGACAATACTAGGAATGTGAGAATCTGTGCAGAGTTTGTTTGAATGCTAATAAATCATGAAATCACTTTGGTTTTTGACCATTGGGACTTGCTGTGCAGGAAATATTCAGTTCAACACAAAGAAGCATCTTTTGCACAATTTCTTACACTCTCTCAAACCATTGACATTTGGTTAAAGAGCTGAGCTGTCCTTAGAGGCGAAGGAGGGTGAATTTTCAGTGCACATGCAGCATGCTTATCTTTCCAACTTTACATTTGATGATGATACTAGTAACTGTTTAATTTTTAATTTTCTTACTCTTACAGACTTTTCTATGAACACAGCTCCTAAAATCATTCTGGTTTAGGTCAAAAAGTAAGTGTGTGTGTGTGTGTGTGTACACATATATGTGGTACTCAGCCAAGTTACCTGAAAGCTAGATTAGATCTTTATGCTACATTGAGATATATATGTGTAGTTATAAATTTAAATATGTGTATCTGTGTGTATATGTATATAGCTATATATACACCCCACATACATGTACACCTACAGATATACACATGTGAGATATATATATATACATATGTGTGTATAAATATGCACATGCAAAGTATATATAGTTTTCCTCTCCCTGAAACCATGTATTTTATTCATGCCTTTACCAGGTTTTTTCTCTATGGCACTCTCTAAATTAAATATATTTAGGAAAGACAGAAGATGGTCCTGCCAGGCGGTGTTTCAAAGTGGAACCAAATGAGAAGGAGCTAATTTTCATCATCATAGTAGACACAACTGAAGCCATATCACTGTAGGAGATGCAGAGGAGACAGAAATGTGCTTTCATCTGAAACCAAAGTTGTCTAAGCATATCACTGTTTGAAACCTTTTTCTTTAACATACTCCTYCTCTCTACTAAAATGAGGAAGAATGACAAGCCGATCTTTCTCTTTTCCAGTTCAATGACAAAACTCTTCTTTAAATAGACTTTGCTACAGGGTAGCCATCTTACTCTTGGAACAAAGAGCGCTGTTTGTCGCGTTGGCTCATGGCACCGAYGCATGAGAACAAACAAATAAAAGTACTGTCCTGGAAAAGGTGACCATAATTATAGTGATACGCCATTCCTCTTTCCATGCCAGGGGCCAGGCTTTCAAAGGTAGGACTTTTGCTTCTCACTGGAGCAGAAAAAGATCTGTAGAATGTGTAAGTTGAAAAGTCTGTGAAAACGTTTTAGGAGGCCAATGTACAGCACCTGGAGGCAAATGCCTATCAGCTGCTGGCTCAATATCATTGAGATGCACTGCAAATTAAGTCAGTATTTTTGAAGAGGAGGTGCACTGTTCTCTGTCCATCTTGGACAACATTTTGACCTCAAAAGGAGCGGAAAGACTCTTGTTAAGTGTGGATCTGGAGATAGAAAACAGTGCATTCCAGCCCAGCTTATTCTGGACACTAGGGAAGGTTTCCCAGCACAAGTCTGAGGAGGCTGGGAGAACAGGAGCAAAGAAGTCGCTTTCCTTTTGCAGTTAAGGGCAATAAACTAGAGAGGAAAATGCATTAAAATGTACATGTTTGGCAATAATGTAAAAATATTTATATACCTCATTTATACACAGCTGTGTGCATCTGCTTGACAGTACCTGTGTGTTTGCAAAAGGAAACTAATTTAAAATTATAGAAGAAACAACTTTTTATAGCTTTTTTTTTTTTTTTTTTGCGGAAACATCATTCTGGTGATGATTCTGTCACACAGTCCTCTCACATATTTTACTTGCTTGACCAGACAGAGGATCTAGTTGACTTCGAAGGCCCTTTCTGCTTTGCCAGCATACCATGGAGTAGAGGAAAACCAGTAGCAAAGCCAAGGAAGTACACTTGTCATGGCAGGAAAGATTGTGTAGAAAACTTATTCTTTGCTGCTCACAGTTAATTTTCATGTTCTGTACCGAGCTCTCATATTGGCTTAGTATTTATTTTTTCTCCATGCATATTTCATATTGCTGTAATTCTAATTAACTGCCTTTTTAGTAAAATACCCATTAATAGTTATTTTTTAATCAACTTTGCTATGTTAGCTTCCATATCTATTTTTCAATACTATTTTCAAGCATATTTTAGTTTGGAAGTGCTACAGGTCTATACCATGTATACATAAAACAATGCTTTTCTTTTTTTCTCAAAAGCACTTTTTTATTTTTCATACTTACAGATGCAGTTTTCAGTTAAAGCATACAACCCCAAATTTCTTTTTCCTTCCTTTTCTTTCTTCCTTAATGATTGCTAAGGAATAACAATTCATTGTAGAGCTGTTACAGGAATGATTAAAATGATGATTGAAATGATGATATGTGGTACAATGATACAAAGACTACGTTGATGCTACTCTTCATTCTCACTGTTCAGGATATTGTTATTGCTGGTATAATACTTCCGACCTATATTCTTGGGAAGCCTCTGCAACTGTTTTACTGTGAGTCTTTTTTTCCTCATAGAGAAAGCATTCTGCGAACGCGTTGCTGTCACCTAGAACAAAACAAACGGTATGTTAATCTCCCGAGTCGTGTGGCCTCAGCCAAAGCCGGCGGTGACTTCTGGGGATCCCCTCGTTTACGCGGCTCGTGCTGCCGCGAGCCGCTCGGCTGCGGGGGTTAAGCTCTTCTTGTCTGTCGCCTTGGTGCTGCCTTGTGAGGTGAATACACAGATCTCCCTTCATGCCAGATGAACTGAATACTCAGCAGTTAGAGGACAGAAATTCCTTTAACCAGCAAAATAATACCATAGGTTCTGCCTAATTTTTAATGCGTTATATGCAGTTTTGTGAGATTTCCCACTGTATGCTGATACACAAAATTAAAAAAAACACATTTTTTGTCTATTCTTTCCACCAGCCTCTAGCACCTGGCTGTTTTTCCTTTTAGCCCTGAAAGCCAAACTCTTAGATGTGAGAAAGCCAAGAAGTGGGTGAGATGCAGAAATTAACCTCGTGTGTTGTCCTCCCCACGGCAGCTAAATGAGCTTTTGTCAATGCTCCTTAGCGAGACCTGGGAAGGAAAGAAAAACTACTCTTCAGCAGACAGGAGAAATTGCTGGCTTGTAAATGTTTAAAGTAAACAAATGACAGATAAATATATGGCTTTATGGATMCTGTCTTCCTGTTCCCTGCCTTGGGTTTTGGTAGGTGAGAAGAAAGTGCAGCAACAAGCAATTTATCCTCTGAGGCGAGCCAAATCTTCACTAAAGGAAACTGGTATTGCTGCACTTATATCTATCTGTCTACCAGCAGAGTATTGACCCAATCAGATTAATACACAGCTTATTTGTATCGCAAGATATTGGCAAGGCTGGAAAGAACCTTGTTACCCTCAACCTTTCCATTAGGAAAAGGGTATATCTCTCCCTGCTCATACTAGACGCTCATCATCTTTATTGTTGAATGTTGCCAAGTTCCAAATAAACTAGATAGCATGTAGAACAAGAAATAGGTTGTCTTATGTTAGGAATATTATGTTTTGTCATTGTGACAATGTAATCTAATTTTAAAAATACATTCTGTTTTAAAACTGCAGGTATGTAATGTAGTTTACCCAGGGAATGATAAACATGCTTTGGAAAGGGAAAAATAACAAAAATCTCTTTGCTTAAGGTCAGTGGCCTTTTTATATTGGTAAGTGGTCTTCAATTCCTGACAGCTAAGACTAAGTTTTCTTCCAAGAAGACTGGTTCAGATTGTCGCAATTGTCATTAGAAGCCATATGCAGCTGATCTAGAAAAGTGAGGTGCTCCCTTAGAAAGCCTTGTCAGTCACTTGTGTGTCCTCAGCTAGTGTGCTGTGTTTTATGCATTGCAACATGATTTGATTTACAGTAACGGGGCACGAAAAGCACTTCTAAACAGCCATATTTCCATCCGGGGGAGTGAAGGAATGATTTAGAGACATATTTAGTTCTGTTTTTACAGTTCAAGTTTTTCCTACTTCTTTCATTGATAAACTCTGTGTCTTCTGCTGACATATGGAGGAAATAGCACCCTTAGAGAAGTGTGATTCTCTGCCAATATAAGGGGGAAGGAGAGAGAGCCTCAGGAACCTTTATTTGAATTTTTRTTTTTGATACAAGCATGGTTCTGGATCTTGTTTATTCTAGTAAGAAAAAATAATCCCTAGTTCATATCAAAACAAAACCATTCAAACCTGATTTTAAACCTTGTTCCAGGGAACGGATATATACAATGTTCAAAATAGGTAATTGTGGAACGGCATTGATTTTGTAGGTTCAGTGCTACTTAATTGCTCTTCTGTAATTCAAGTGATTGCACAAAATTCTTTACTAGAGTTTTGCAGTTAGAAAAGGTACTGCATGATAAGCCTCAGAAGGTTTCTTTTTTGTACTGGTTTTAGAAGCTATTTGTTTTCCTCTGGATGGTTCTCCCTTGTGCCAGACTGAAAGTGCCAATAAAAGCTGCCGGACTGAACTGGAAGAGGGGCGATGCCGGTGCTGGGATAGGGGAGAGGGTCGGACTTCAGGGAGGATGGAGCGTGGCGACAGGCTCTCTGGGAGCCCTGTGGCCCACCTTTGCCACCGCATTTGGCTTAAGAGCAGGATACCGTTAAGGGGCCAGTATGCTTGTGAAGGGAGGAGTGGGAGGAACTCGCCTCCCCGCTTCATGTCTGACTTGGCTTAACTTCCTTATCTTCGACAAACACGCAAATTCTGGGAGAAAGAATAAAAAACACATAGCATGAACTTGGGATAAATAGCAAACAGAGAGGGAGGATTGGATATATGTAGTTGTTTCTTTGAAAAAATTAGAAGAATTTGCAACATAGATTTTCAGCAGAATTTTAACTGTTTAGCAGAGGTTAATAGCAGGTGGCTAGGGAAAGGCTGTTGGAAACAGGGCGGACATAGAATGATTTTTTTTCACAGGTATATTTCCCCAGTTTTGATCAGTCTTTAGTTGAGATAATTTTTGAGGTTTGAAGTTGCCCATAATGGACATATTGTTTAATTAGGTACCTTACCTGTTTTGGAACTGGATGCCTTCACAAGCTCCTGTGACAAGGAGCTCCATGGTTTAACCATGCAACGGGAACACAGCTTCTGCCTGGGCTCTTGGTGCAGCCCCCCTTGCTCCTGTGTCGTAGAAAACAATAAAACACGCTTCCCCATTCACCTTCCTGAAGTGTTTGTACTGTGATAGAGAGGGACGCCAGTGCGCATCTCGACTGCGAGGTGACGGCTGAGTGGCAGGAAAGAAGAATCTGCTTACCTGCATTTGCAATAAGTGACTTGCAAAAGAGATTTGTTTCCTCCTGGTCAACGGAGTAGCAACAAAGATGCTTAAGTGCTACATGTAGGATAGTTCTAGTATGTAGTTAGTGTATAGAAGGCTCTAGTTCATACAGTGAAGTTCTACTTGCATACTATAAAAATACCAGTGTTGTGGCTGTAATGATGCTTAGTAACCCTAAAGAGATGTTGTGAGGCATAATGGGTTGATAGGTGGTAAGCGTTTAGAAGGTCTGAAAAGGAAGGCAAAGGAAGTGCAAAGTATGACATTGTTTTGTTATTATCATTACTATATAAAAGCAGGTTAGCTGCAACGTAGGAGGCAGGGAAGCCATCATTTTTAACAGCACTTAATATGTTCATTACATAGAAATGGTCACACTGTGTGGGTGGGTGGGTGCATGTGTGTCCTTTACCTGTAAAATATTTGGTTCCTGGGTAGTTCGTAGATGAATAAACATATTGTGYTTTCATACAGATCCCCCATTTGTTATATTGCAAAATCCCTGCATCCCTTAATAAAACTCATAAATTCTTTAAGAGCTGCCCAGTAAAAACAGTTCTGTTACAAATTTGTTCAGTGGGAAAGAGTCCACTGCCCCTCACTGAATCATTGCTGCATTCGTCACTTCCTGAATGACAAATTCAGTGCAAATATTTCAGCGAAATGTTTCAGCATGTGTACATCAGTGATGCTCAGACATACTAGCTTTATTCATGAACACACCTCAAAAAAAATGACTATCCTCTGGCATTTTTTTCATTAATCARGGGCAGGAAAATTCTGAAAGAACCAGTAAATTGTTTTAAAGTCACCTATAAATAATTGTGTTAAACCTAAAAAAAAATAAACCTTTTCATTGCCTGCGTTAAGCAAATAAAATAGTGCTGATAAATAGATAGTAACTTGTGACCCATATTGTCAACTACTGCTTGAGGTTTAAAAAAAAAGAAAGCACCTTTCACAATATGCCATTTACTGAGGATTACAAAAACAGAAGTGTCACTGCCTGAGCTCAGATTAGGAAACTCAGACCATCAAGCATCTGATTTTTTTTTTTCCACAAAACTCTTCCTTTGCCCTACAATCCTGCATTTTCATGTGGCTTTACATCATCTTTTTCAATCAATAAAATCTGAGTGCAGTGCTTGCTTGTTGAGATCTAAGGTTAGGCCCCACGTGGGTTTTCCCACGCGAAGGCCACYGAAGCTCCCTTGCGACAGCCATCGAGGAGGGCTGCAGGCTGGCGTGGAGGTGAGGGGCACGTTAGCCACCTGGAAGGGCTCGCGGGAGCTACGTGGGGAGGAAGGGCAGCTCCTGGAAATGGTGACCCCGCAGGAACAAGAGAGAGAGATCTAACTTGTCTCTTGTATCATCGGCCAGCTGGGCACGTCACAGGCGTCTGGTCCAAGGCTCGCCCCGCACGGCCCTGGGAGTGCCACAGTCGTGGCCTGATGCTAGTGGAAGCCTCATGGGAGGGGAGCTAAACCTTTCCAGCAAATCCTTTTAATTCTGTGTTTGCTGTCTTTTGTCAAGCACAGGCTATCTTGCAATGATCCTGSCTGCGTTTTGGGATCCTTTCTCGCAGTATCTTCTGGGTCTCAGCCACTGGGTTTCTTCTCATCAGGCCATGGCTTTTTTTCTTCCCTGGCTGAATTGGCCCAGCAGACACACTCTCTTCTTGGGAGGCAACTCCTATATGTGCTGCTTTGCTGCTTTTCTTCCTGTGAAGCTGTTTTCCATATTTTTAGAAAAAAAACTGCTGATCTTCTCCATTTCTTCAGCTTTTGGCAAAAGGACCTCTAATCCCTTTCTCTGTGACCTGCAGATATTTCTCAATAGCAAACTTGTAGAGCATCCTTGGATTTTCTCTTTTCCTTCTCAGTACCACCAAAAAGATATTTTTTTAATGCACTTTTCACAAAGAAACATAAGAAAAAAAAAACACGCTGTGGAGTTTAAGAGCCTGTGGCTCTTCCCTAGCCTTCTCTGCCAGAATAATCAAATGATTGGTGTAGGCTGTGCCTTTAAGTTCTCACCAGCTGAGGCTYTTTCACAAAAATTACGCAAGCTAGAGAAAGTGAAGCAGTATGCAACTACTCATCTGCCAATTACTTTCTTATTTATTTGGTTGGTTTGTTTTGTTTTAGTAGTGCTGAGACTAAGTACCTTGATTAGATCCTGTAAAAATACTGTTATCTTGTCCTCCTTCTACATACATTTCTTTTATAAAAGCAGAAATGAAGAAATACATGTGGATAAACAGAGAGAGTAAGAAAAGAACCCCAAAGACAGCATGACCCTGTAATCTTTGATATTGCAGCCCAGCATGTTAACATTAGACCACTACATCACATCATGTAGAAGTGTGAGTTTAAAGGCCACTGAACTCTACAGATTTTCCCAGCCTTTCACAGTTGCAGAAACACCTATTCTAAATATATTTGTGCTGATGATTCAGTGTTCAACAGCCATCACAGGGTCCTTAAAGACTGACCTGTCGTACCTGAGCTACCCAGTGTAAATGCAGTGAGGGCCGTAACTTTTACCTGCCTTCATGTTGAACAGATATTTATTGTGATAAATCGCTTCCAACATACACCATTTTTCTGAGAAGAGCATCTCAAATGCTAGCTGGAAAGACTAGGTTCTGTTTCTGCGGGCTGGTAAATGAATGGCTTTGAGCAAGTTGAAGTGCCAGCACAAACCAGTCAAACCAGCATGCTTCTATTTTACATCTGTTTATCTCTAATTTTTTTCTGCAGATGTACAATGACTATCTGGGCAGCACTGCAAGATACTCTATATGTACGTATATGAAACACATAAATCCATTCTATACATTTTTCTCATAAGGATTGTTTTAAAATATTTTGCCTCTTAGGTCTCTTCTAGCTTGACAGTAACATCAGCAATGGCTCTAAAGATACTGTGGGAAAAGGAAAGAGGATTTTAATATTAGTGTATCACCTGCCACCTGGACACACTTAACACATGGTGAGATGTAAGGATTTGACCATTTGTGGAATTTGATCCCAGAGCTCGCTTTCAATGAGCTAAGGTCATGTCTAGACACACACAGCTGTTGTATGTACATCATGTAGTTCGTTTAATTTATGGCTTGATTATGTTACAATAATGCTGTATTGGGATTAGTGCAAAAATCACAGTGCTCTGCAAGGAGAATTGGCGACATTCAAGTTTAAAGGAACATGATCCCTACCAGTGTCCCCAGTGCAAGGCAACGTATATAACAGCTTCATCAGCATGGTATGCTCCCCTTGGTTTAGATCATGGACAGAGGACGATGGAACAGTGGTTTTGCTTATCACCTGCCCTTTCTCTGGGTTGTGCTAAAGCATAGTGAGTAACATCTGCAGGGCTCTCTGCAAAACAAATACTGCAATTCTGGTGATTCTTCAGGTATGTGGCAGACAAATGTTGAAGTTCCTTATTCTTCTGCCGACTTTGTGCCTTTGTACAGCCCAGGGAGGATATGCATCTCCAGCACCACCTTTAGCGTATATGGCCCTGAACACTAAGTGGAATCTTATCTAATATAGACATTTTTAAAAGGTATATAGTGATGGAGTGTTATAAATATAGACAACTAAGTACATTCTGAGGTCTACTTTACTGAAACAGTTCCTTCTATTTACATGAACAGTTATGTTTGTGGAAGCAACCATACTTACTATGCTCAAATTTTTATACAAATCGGCATGTGTCCTGAAAATGTGATTTTGTAGGTCTTTTTCCTACTCAGAGATCCAGATTCTTTCATTGCTGTTTTTCCTTTACCTAAAACCATAACTCTTTAAATATTGTCTTTACAGGTCCATGTCCTTGGAATGCATATTCAGTAAACAAATGCAGACAATGAAGAACAAAACATAATGACATTGCCAGGCACCCTCATTGATCAGTGTATAGCTACCCCTCGCAATACTTAAGCATAGGTCAACAATAAGCAGTACAGTATATTAGTTTGCATAGCATCTCTCATACTGACTATATTCTGAGCCTCCTCACTGAACCTATTTATTAAATATGAACACCATAACAAGCCGTTGATATTTCACATTTGCATGTATGTATTGGCATGTAACAGTTGAAAAACATGTTTTAAAAACATTGGTTCTGAACATGAACTTCCAGCTGCAGGTTTAGGACTATCTACAGAAGGGCTATGGTGTGAGAACTGTACTCATGTAGTTGTAGTACAGAAAGAAAGCAGATACCAGGGCCCTCTGTCTGCAGACTGAAAAGGGACAGTAAAGGTTAGGTGGAGGTAGGCCAGCCAGTTTACCCTTTCCATTGGCAGATGGCATTAAAAACCTTTCAGGCATTTCGTGTCCACGCACCATATGGTTTGGTTCTAAGGAGACTTGCCATCCTCCAGAGCCCACCATCTATTACCTTCACTAGCGTATGCACCACCAGGAGGTACGCACACCCTCCAGGCAAAGATGATGGCATCCGTTTCCAGAACAGGGCTGCTATTCACCAGAAATAGGGATATGGAAATGTGCTAAAAATTCAGTGCTCACCATCAATGAAGAGCATCTCTGTTATATGTCCTGGAGCTGAGGGAGGAGAGCTGTCTCTTCATTGGCCATTTCATTGATCTTTGAAGGCTGAATGTTGCCTGGAATATGCCACTCAGAGTTGACATTTAAAGTGTAAATTTAGCATTTGTCAAAAATTGCAGTCTATATGTGATATCTTTTCCAGGAATATATTACTCTTACAAAATTTTTGCTTAATGCAAAAATATCCGTAGTTACCTTTAACTGTAGAAAGCATGTCTTCCTGTGTATTTCTGAAGCTCTAGAAGGACCTCAAGAGTTTCTGCAGAGTAGTAGCATTGCACTTCCTTATTTCTCTGTTCCAGATGACATTCTTTTTTCATGCTTTTGTTACAGATTCAGGATGACTTTCATATTTTAAAAGTTCTATAAACCAGGTGAGCATTCTGCAGTTTTGTACTTAAAATATCAAGACTTAGATAAGGTCAATAGCAATTGGAAAGAGAATTTGAAAAGTGTAACAGGGAAGTGAGTTTCAGATGTTATTCGGAGTGATGCTGGCTGATCTACAGTCAGCCACCAGGAAAAAAACTTATCTCAAACTCGTAGAAAATTAGTATATTTGTCCTTTTTCATACTTGGTTCAGTTTTTATGGCTACCCATGGTGTCTTGCCCCATAGGATATTAAATAATAACAGTCTTCAGGCAGCAAAGAGAAGGACTAATTGTGGTTCTTCTCCTATTTCACCACTGCTGCTGTAATTGGAAGTTATCTCCTTATAATTGCATCTGCAGTGAATAGTAATTATAACTCTTATCATCAGCTTTTTCTTTTAATTAGTTTTTTTCCTCTGATAAAATAATATTTTGTACTAGGCCCTTGTCTGACTTCAAAACACAAAGACAAAAAAATACACAAGATCAGTATATTAATGTTGTTGTATTCTTAAGTGCAAAATTGAATTCTCCTTAAGTAAAGGTAAGCTTGTGACATGATCAGTAAAATGGAGTAAGGTAACAGCTGGAGAACATGAGCTATGAATAGGAGAGTAGAGCTTTTATTTTAATCCTTCCTTAGTCTGAACATAGAGTTCTGAACATAGAGTTTGAGTGCTATAACTAAGTATAGCTTTGAAATTAATTTAGGTCAAACTGAATCACTTAAAAAAGGGGGGAGGGGAGTCAGACAAGAAAGCAAGCTTGCCAGCTTGTACTAGAATCAAACACACATACTTTTTTAAATCAGTTTTGTTACACGAGCATTTTGGTGCGTGCAAGGCAGGGTACGTCCGATCTATTCCGTGGGCATGGTGAAGGGATTCCCAAGYGCACTCTAGAAGCGAGTCCCCTCCCTGTAATGGTCTATCCGAGACAAGAGTGCAAGCTGTTCTTATCTCTTTTCCAGTGACTCAGTTTTGTTACCAAAAATGTCAATTTCACCTGGAAAACGTGCGTGTTCTAGGATTATACTGCACAATACAACAGAGAGAAATGACAGATTTTAAGACTCCTGTGAACCTTTATTAGAGGCAGAGTATTCCTTCCTTATATATAATATGAGCATGGGCTGCTCATGAACTGTTAATATTCTGATAGCTTTAGCAAATACTAAAATGAAATTTGGATACCATTTTCAAATGTATGCTGCCACAACTATTTATTAAATTATAATCTATTGCTGACATAGTGTATTTTGTAACGTTTATTTGTAGGTCTAAACAGCAGCGTAAGGGTAGGTTTGCAGCACGGTTGGTTGCTGCACATTTTTAAATCACCCTTCCCCGCCAGCAGGAGTATCAGTAGCTGAAAATACATGGTGAAAGGGTCTGGACGATAAATTCCAGAAGCACTTTCGGGATATATTCTGACTGATAGTACTTGCAGAATCTAGTCCCACTGCACTTTCTGCTCTGTTGTTACCCAGCCGAAAGCTGTTAAGTGCAGGCTTGTCTTTGTTTTTGTATCCATCAGCTTGGCTTTCAGATTTTTTAGAAATCTCTTCTCCTTCTTCATCTTCTCATTTTTCAGTTTAGACATAGTTTTGTACACAGAGTATTTCTTAAGACCTTGAAAATCATAATTTCCCTCAGACACATATCTTCTCCCGGCTCCAAAATTTGGCACTATAAATGTAATCAAACCCTTTTTTTATTAGCATGGTGCACAAAATAGATATATAACATGTCTGACATTTTCATAGCTAAAGAGGCCATGTGTGTAGAAAATTGAATTCTAAATCAACTTACCTCTTTACTTCTAATTTTTTTCCTCAGATAAACAAAAGCAATCTGCAGATGCAAAACTTTAATTAAAGAAAGCTATTTTGGCATTCTGTCCATAAAAGAYAAAAATATATGTAAAGCCACAAAACTTCTCATGTGTTCCTTTGGTTTTTGAAAGGTGTAATTTAACTCTCATGTCAAAACTCTRTCTATCTCCAAAGCTCTATTTATGTATCTATTATATCTATAGATGCATAGATAACTTTCCACTTCTCGGATGAAATCTTGTATGCCAAGACGTAGCCTTTAGGGAGTTTTTAACAGTGAGTTATAAAGCCCAAAAGAACAGGGTTTTATAATGGAAATGCTGACACAACCTTAACTAAAGTGGCGCAAAAGGCAAGGATACAATATAATTAAAACAACAAAAGTCCAGAATATCAGTATCTAAGCAGGTCTCCTTGACAAGTTCTCTGATTTTTAGTTTTACAGCTTTAACAGCATCAACTTTTTTTTTTTTTTGGAACAGATGTATTAGAAAGAAAGAAATTTATAAAACTGCAGCAGAGGGCAAAACAGCAGAGAAATGATTGAAGATAAGCGTTTGAATCAGTTTGGTTTACAAGGATTACTTAGGCTGTATGAAAGTCCATGAAGGTCGTAATGACATTTATGTCATTCTAAAACTGATGAATGCTATTTTTTTATTCCCTTTGTACTCTGAACATTAAACAATTTTAAATATGCTTTTGAATTAAAAAATAGTTGTATTCAGCTTTTAGTGCAAAACAAACTTCTAAGGAAGTAAGTCATCTGTTGTCTAAATTCATACCTTTTTAAAAAACTTTCTCAACTAAGCCACAATTTGACTAGAATTAAAAACAACTTACTAGTAGAGCTAATGAGCTGTGTTTAATTTCTGTAAACAAACATATGTGGGGGAGCTGTAACACCCTGTTTAAAAACTGCAAAGACTCCCTTTTGCTCTGTCTAGAAACCAAAAACTGAGACTCAGAAAATGCAGACATCTTCTATTTCATCTATACCAGCTACTACAAGCTTCTTCTCCAGAAGCAGGACTTTTTAAAAATAAACTTGTTTTAGGCACATCTAGATTATAAATTCATAAATACTTACCCCCAGACTATAGCTTTCAGCAGGTGTCTGATTTTCAATATTGCCAGGCATCCTGTCATAGGAGCTCCAAAATCGGTGRAGTCATATTCCTCAGTTACCAAAATACAAATCCATTGATAGCTTTAGCATTTCTATTACACGTGACATATGGTTTAGAGTCTTCTGCATTCATGGTTTTGTCTCCTCCCCCGCCTTTCCTCTACCAAGTGAGGGGAGAAAGGAAAGTTGAGGTTCATAAAATTCTACCTCATAGAACTGCAGACAACAGTGACAATACAACACTAAGTATATTCGAGATACTTTATTAACTCAGACCTGTTCACAAAGCATTTTGTCATATGCTTTAACTTATGTGCTTTTCTCATTCTGTTTATCTTTCTAGTTATTTCATATAAATAGAGTCCTTCTCCCACTCTATCATTGCCACAAATTAAAATGAGAGGTTTGTTTTAATTCTTTAATTCTTATTCTTTAAATAAGTAGTCGTGGTTTACACCTATTACTTATCAAATGCCCTTTGTATTGTGTGCCTTTGATCACTGCTGACAAACAGTCTTTGATATATATGTTCTGTTTGCACAGTAGTCTCACAAAAGCCTTRACACACGTGTACTACTCTGCAGATATTAGTACTTCTGCTTCATTTCAAATATTACAATGACACTGGTCACATCTGAAAGTCAGAATAAATACAAAGCTTTTGCATTGTTTCATAATGTGAGAAAACATATGTTGATCCTGATCACTTGGAACTGTGCTTGTGGACTGAGAGCGATGTTTAACTCGAAGGACTGGCCCAGCCTACCATGGGAACAGGAATTGAAGGTCATACCATTGTTGTTCACCATGTTCAATATCCTTACCTTTTTATCTTAGCTGTAAAGCTAAACATAGAAAATAGCTCCTTAATGTGAATTAAAACATGCAGTAACTCAAGTATTGAAATGACTGAAAATCAAGACTGAGTTAGCAAATGGAACCTTRCTGCTTATGCTGTTTGGCTCAACACTAATAAAAGAGTTCTGGTGTTTTCCCAGCAATTAGAAGGCTTGTTTAAAATATATTCCAAAATATTTATGTAAAAGAAGCACACACAAAATGGCATATATTTATTAACCATCTTTTAACTTCAAAGCTTTTTATTTTTACATAATTTCATCAGTAGAAGGTATTTAAAAAAAAAACCTCTTTCTGAACTGTGCTTGGTTCTCTGAAAACAYAGTAATCAAAGCTGATCAGCAGTTGTTACAATTAATACAAAGTAACTCTTTATTCAGTTTGACTCAAAATTTAATCCTACAGCTTTCAAAAATTTGAAAACCTCACAGAATATAGTATAGCCTGAAGATATGAATATGGGGGGGAGAAAAAAGGGTCAATAAAACAGCAACACCACAGACTGCTGCAGGAATGGGGATCAATCTGAAGAGACCAGTTCTCAGTTATAAATTGTGTCCTGGATTACATAACAAATCACTAGGAATTTGAAAACTAGACAGAGATTTCCAGGATTCAAGAGTTCAGATACCTATTTTAGGCTTAATGGGAGTATTTTATGCACAAAGAAAAGGATACAGGGCCAGATAGTTTTCTGCTTTCATTGAAATCATAAAGTGGAAGTCATGGGAAGGTTTTGACAATATTCAGATATTTTGTTTACCCAGGAGAATTTTACTGGTTATAATACAGAATCACAGAATGGTTGAGGTTGGAAGGGACCTCTGGAGATCATCTAGTCCAACCCCCCTGCTCAAGCAGGGTCACCTAGAGCACATTGCACAGGATTGCATCCAGGCRCGTTTTGAATATCTCCAGAGAAGGAGACTCCACMACCTCTCTGGGCAACCTGTTCCAGTGCTCTGTCACCCTCACAGTGAAGAAGTTTTTCCTCATGTTCAGATGGAAGTGTCTGTGTTTCAGTTTGTGCCCGTTGCCTCVCGTCCTGTCRCTGGGCACCACTGAAAAGAGTCTGGTCCCATCCTCTCGACACCCTCCCTTCAGATACTTGTACGCGTTGATAAGATCTCCTCTCAGCCTTCTCTTCTCCAGGCTAAACAGGCCAAGCTCTCTCAGCCTTTCCTCATAAGAGAGATGCTCCAGTCCCCTAATCATCTTTGTGGCCCTTTGCTGGACTTGCTCCAGTAGTGCCACATCCCTCTTGTACTGGGGAGCCCAGAACTGGACGCAGTACTCCAGATGKGGCCTCAGCAGGGCTGAGTAGAGGGGGAGAATCACCTCCCTCGACCTGCTGGCAACACTCTTCCTGATGCACCCCAGGATACACACATCACATCACTTGGGGACCTTGTGGTGTTAATGTCATGTTGTCCATAAATGAACAAATGACGAAGGGTCAGCATGCAATATTTGTTTTTTTTTTTCTCTTTCTGCTTGTTAATGGGAGGGTTTTGTTCATATCTTTGGGCTCTTTGAGCACTGACAGAGTGTGAGCTACTGTAATGGAGAACAATCCTTCTCTGGAATAAGCACTGATGTCCAAACAATGTGGTCATCTATTTGAATGGGGCTTGTATTGGAGGAATAGTAAGATCCAAGTGTCCTGGGGAGTGGAGCAGTGGATGCGCCACAGAGTGAAAGGAATGGGATGGAAGATTTTAGACTGAAACTTCCTTCAGTCTTTGCAGAAGAAAACTTCAGATGACAGCTAAGTACCTGCAAGGACATGAATTGTCACTGGAACTGGAGAGATACTTTGCACAATAGTAATTGCTCTGCTAAGGGCACGTTTTTGCCAGCCAGAGTGCAGGGCAAGGGCCATGCTCATTCACAGTCACGCCATGTGCTCACTCTCCAACTCAAGGGTGGTTGCTGCAAGTGCCAAGAAGTGATTTCTGAGGCAACCGGAGCTGAGAAACTTGCTATGGGCAGAACCAGCAGCTGCACAGGGCTGGATCCTACATAATAATGGTGAAAGTGAGGAATGACTGTCTTTGAAAAGTCCATCTCACAAAGTATTCCTCCTAAAGGGTGTCTTTAGTTTGCCTGTAACATATAATTAAAAGGCAGAAAGTCAGGGAAGTCAAAGTTAGGGCTAACATCCCATCCTTACTGTATCTCAGGCTTATTTGTGACAGCACAGCATGAGTTCAGGGCAAAATGTCAGGTTCCAGTTGATTTTCTTGCCTTGTGTCAGTTTGTGTCACACCTTGAAATATAGAAATACCTATTCTTGCATTCAGTAATATACAGGCAGAATCCTTCCTCTATATGGAGATGAGAAAAGTTGAGATTTAAACAGATGACTAGAAAACAGCTCATCATGAATGTACTATGGAAATGGGTAAATGGTCTAATAGGGATAAGGACTCAGTTTTTCTTAGGATTTTAGGCAAAGTGCTTAGGCATTTCTTCTCGGGTAGCATATTCAATCCTTCCACACTTCAGGTTCTGGAAATCTGTGCAGGATGTAAGGCTTTCAGTGCTGCAGCACATTGACAAATGATTTGTTGACAACTGCAGTGAGAATATGCTGCTTCACCCATGGTAGTCCCCAGCACTGCCCTTTTTGTGGGGCTGTTTGCCTTGCGACTTCTAACTGAATACATGACGAGGTTCTTGTCATTTAGGGTTTAGAAAGGAGCAGCTAAGGCCAATATTACTCATCTTCTACATATTAGCCAAGTTGGGCCAGAAAGTGAGCATGTACTCATTTCTATCTATATAGTTTCTATTATGCAAAATGAAAAGGACCAGTCTCCCAGTAATTTTTATAAACAATCAATGAAGCAACTCACCATGAAGTGAAAAATCACAAACTATTCATACAGAGCTATTCATTCAGTGTCACTTGGTATTATTCCCAGATCTCTTAGGTCTTCTGCTAAGTAGTAAATACTTGGTGTTTCATCTAATATTTAAGCTGTAAATATCTTAGGTCTTTCCTTGCTTTGCCTAATGCAGTGGTAATCCTGTGACCAGTGGCTGAATCACTTCTGCATAAAAAGCAAGAGTAACCCAGGAATACACTCCCAGTGTCAATAAGTGGGCCAGACCCCTTCCCTGCTATGAGGCCATAGGAAAAGGATATTTATCATGTGCAACAGGGTACACGTTCTTCCTCCACGCATCTGCCATACAAGGGGCCTTTACAGGGTCACCTGAGGAAGAAAAGTGCTGGGACTGGAGTGGCACCTGCTCCCCGACAGCAGTACAGTACCAGCATCAAGTGAGTAGTGGTGTCAGGTCAACCCTTGATACTGTCGCAAAGGAACAGGGAATAGGAGGGAATAAAAATTTATAACACCCTCCCTTCAGCAAAATAATACCTGAGCATTATATAAACAATGCCATTTAATCTTGGGACTAGAAATATAATTTGGATCTCTTCTCTGTTTGCGAACCATGCTGATGGAAATCTCTTTGAACAACTGGAAAACTTTGAACAGCAGTTCCTTTGAACTGCTCATATGAAAGTGGCCTGAAGTGGTTTCGACAAGTAAGTGAATGGATTCATATGGAGTCATAGAAAATTTCCTTTGGGTGAAGTTTATGTCAGGTGCCATCAAGGATAACTATGTGGATATAATTATGGGAATCACTGTGGTAAAATGATTATTCCAATTGCTTAGTTGACCAACCACACTTCTCATGATCGTTAATAACTCAGGGTAATCAGTGTGATACTTTGGTTTACTATATGATGATCTTAAAACAAACCCATCTGTTATGGATGTGACCCATAGAAATAAGAGAGATTTAACCAAGAGAATTTTATAGAATGTTAACTGCATTGTGTAAAAATCATTCTAAAAGAGTACAGAATTGAACAGAGAATACTAGTCTCCTATATGGCTTTCAAGTGAGCTGTCAAATTTAGGAGTTACAATAAATAGAACTATATAGGCTGTTTCAAAATTCTTCTGAAAGGATTTCTTTCTCTATTAAATTATAAATATCTTCTCTAAAATAATGTATTTCGCTTATGAAGTCCAAAAAGTGCAGGAAGAAGACCACTAACTGGTTGCGGTTGAACTACTTTGCGTTGCTTTGTAGTTGCTAGAACACACTGGTAGATCCAGGTCCAACAGGCTCCAACAGCTATTTAAGCTCTTTACTCCTACACAGGTTCCAATTTATTTTTCCATTTAAGTCAATATGAAGTCAGAAACCCAAATGCATCACTGGCTGTGAATGATGGTGGGTGTCAGAATGGGCTCTGTAGCCATTACAAGTAAGAGTAAATCAGAGCAGTCCCAAGGCTGTAATAATTTATGCTGGTGACATTTACTCCAGGTGGTCAGGGATTATAATATACTAGAAAGTCATGTTTTTCCCCACTTTACATTACATTAATCATAGCTTAGCTAAACGTAAAGATCCAGCTTCAGGTTCAGTTGCGTGTCGTATCTGCTACCAAGCAAAACTCAAAATCAGTTGCTATGACTTGAAGCATTGCCTAGTTCATCTTTGTTCAAGTACTCAGATTTTTTAGAAGGTTTTTTTTAGAAATCAATTATCTCTTATTTAGAAAATATTCGGCAATGTGGATAGTCAGTTTTAAAATAATTTTCAACTTCCTGGTTGTAAATCAAAGCTCCTGGCCTGACAAATCATTAGTTGTTTTTATCTTCTGATTTAATAGCTGTGTTCTACACTGTATAAATGGCTTAGGAGCATTAGGGTTTTTAGTGTGTATAAACTACATTGTTGGTACTTGTTTTTAAATATTTATAAGTCTGCTGTTAAGAACAAATCATTTTCTCAATCTGTTTCACTAATAGAAATTATTTATAAGTATATCATTAATTATTTAGGTTTTCCTGGTATTATATTTGCATTAATAATTAAATGCATATAATTATTAAATCATATAAATAAGATTTAGTTTCATTGATGAGCTGAAATGCAAACAGCAAGTCTATCACTGACTGTAAACATATGAAATGAGATACTCTTCAGTAACAAGCCCTCTTACTTACTAAAAGTCATGACAGGAGCCTGCTGAGCTAACTTACCCGCTCAGTGGCTCTGCTCTGTAATTACTGCACCTGCGAAAGGTTTCGGGCTCTCACACCTCGAGCCTTCTTTGTCCACCCGCTCCTGTTATTGCGGTGCAGGTAGCCCGCAGTCACACTGCAAGTGTCTCTGCACTGCGCCCCAATTACCTCGGTACTGCCTAATGGCAATTACCTTCCAGAGAGTAGGTGAAAAATTGATTCACGCTCCAGGAGACATTGGCCATCTCCTCGTTAAAATCTTCACAGAGTGCCACAGCTCAACAAGACGTATAGCACTGCGCCTCCGTCCCAGCGGTTACAAGCCATCCCGAGGGTGCCTTTGGTGTCCGCAGTGCCCCAGTGCGCCCTGCACGGAGCCGGCAGCGTCAGCTCCTCCGTGCCACCTGGAAAGGCAGCAGGAAGGGGAGGATCATGCTCCCTGCGGTACAACATGGCAGAGTTAGCAAGTGGCTGATTGCTCACTCGCTTGTGTCTTGCACAAAATATAATTATATGATGAGTAAAATGTAACCTATTTCAGCCCCTGATTATGATAAAGGTAGACGAGGTTCACAAGCCTATCATTACCTATATGAAGTCTTCTGGTGATTATGGTTCTTCAGCGTAAAACTTGAGCTAATAGAGTCCCACTGTTATTTCTAGTCTGTCCATTATCAGGGATTACTCATGTTTAGTGATTATGTTCAGTGGCCCATGTGTGCAAATTGCACAGCAGTCAGATGTAAAATCTTTACATCTTTTGGAAAGGTGGAATAGCTATTTCCTAGGATTCTTTACTGGTGTTGGAAACAATTTATCATTTTGAACCTGGCACCTAAAGACCTGAGGTCTGGACTAATGACAGTACTTAGAAAGTTGGTTTTAAACATTTTTCTTCTTTTAAACATTGAGATGGAACAAGGCAGTCAGTGTAAATAGTCCTCCCAGAAGCATTCTTAACAGAGGCCTTTTCAACTTCTGTCTTCCTGTGTGCCCTTGGATATAGTCTAATTAATCATAGATTAAAACTGTCCAAGAGATTATAAACAGTGTAGATTTTTCAAATGGGATTTGCTGATGTTCATAGGAAGTAAGTACCTGTTATAAATAGCTGCCCTTAGTTTAATTCAGACATAAAATGTTCGTATATGTTTATTATAGCACTCTGTGTTTTCAGTACCAACTTCTCAGGCTTTTATTTGGTAGTGTAATCCTGAAATCTTTAATTGCATGCTTTCATCATGATTTCTTTATTCTTTTACCTATTTCCAGCCATGCTGGCTGAGGGAGAAATAAAAGTGAGAATAATTTCAATGGCTTCCCAAGCAAAAGGACCCAAGGGAACACTTTTTGACAATGTGAACTACATGGAGAAAGAACTGAGCTGATGCTAACTTACATAAACTTTTAATTTGAGGATTATGTTAGAAGTGAGTTGTAATCTCCAAGGTGAAGAAGTGCATTAGCTTGTTAACTAAGCTAACTTAACCTTAACTGTGGAAGTGACATTAATTACCTGACATACCCATTATAATTATGTTTCCAATGCTATGTAAATTGTAGAATATTTGTTTTCCAAAAATGATGCATTGGCAGAGTATATATTCAAATAATGAAAAAAAATGCAATTGGTGAAGAAGAAATCTCCTCTTGTATTGATATAAAATTTTCTGATATGTCTGTAATATTCCTCCTTTGACTAGTTCTTGCTTTGTTTTATTTTGGCTTTTGGTGATTTGGTTGGTTGATTTGCTGAAAAACTAAACTGTAATAATACAAAATTTGGTGAAGAGATACAAGGCTGATTTGAATTGTGGACACCATGGGAAGCAAACGGAGCAGAGTATGTGCTGTAATAGTCCAGTTCTACTTTTAGAAAGAGTAAATGGTTAGTGAACTTCAGAAAGGAGCACAGAAATAGTTTGCAAGCATCATACCTTAATGGTTTTATGTTACAAAGAACTCTAATTGCTTATGCAATGGTGGAGAGTCAGGAATTAGAAAAGTCATGACAACAATTGCCCTCAATATAATTGCTAAACTCTAGCCAACCTGTCCAACTTTCTGTCATGTACAGTCCTCCGTGATTTGATTATGTACAGCTGTTGCATCTAATTCTAGACTGTGAATTATGTTAAGAACAATTTTTTTATTCCTCTTTTTTTGCTAACTCAGTGGGGTCTGCATCTCTAAGCTCTTTCATCTTCAGCTATCTCAATCTATGATATCAGATTCTCTTCTACCAAAGTTACTTTGCTTAAATTATATATGCCTAGACATATTTACACCTTAAGTCAGCCACATGGGTATTCATACATACCCGTGAATTCACTGAATCTCTTTTTCAGGCACAAATCAAGTGCATGCTTATATTTGATGCAGGTTGCATATTCTATATGAAAAATTGTAAGTAGAAAAAATGTAAGGAGTCAATGCAATGTTATGAAGACTCTGCACTTCAAAATGTGATCAAGTTTCAGGATATATCACACTGAGTATGCAAACACTAAAACTCCTGAATTACATAAACAGGCATTAATATAGGTACATGAGATACAAATAGTGAGAGTAGCTTCAGCAGTCCATGGTTTGACACAGATTTCAAAAATCACCCAGAACCCCAGATAAATAATCATGTAGCACATCTTCACTGAGTTTTCTGTAGCTCTGCGTCTGTAACAGCTCTTGCTAAGCTCACCCATACCTAGCTCATATGCATCTGCATGAGATGCAAGTACTTCTATTGCTTGAAATATAAGCCATATCTTTGTGTAGCCAAATTCTGTTAGATAGTTTCATATTAATATATATGAATATTTTTTTTATTTTTGTCCTATTTGGTTTAAATAAAGGTATTAGGTTCGAGGCTTGTCAAAAGTCTTTTGATTTAGGCATGTAATTGTTCCATGTCATGTTACACTTACCACAACTAAAGAAAGAATCCTGCCTCAACTGTCAATTTTTAGATCTGTCAAATGATAAGGGCACAAAGTAAGCGTATATAATATTGTTAAAGCTAGACACATGGGCAGAAACGGCAGTAGCAGATTGGAAACAGCTCTCTCTTGTCAATAGAGATTTTTCCTCTCTGAACTCTCATCCAATTTGCAAGTAATTAAAATTTAATGCTCTTTAACATGATTAGGCAAAAATCTTAATCATAAGGCAGATTGACCTACATGTCTGATAGACTGAAAAAATGCAGCCTTACACAAATTTCTTCTGATTACARTTCTCGATGCAACCAGTTATTTGGGAATGAGATTCTGCAGACTCTGGACACAAGGGTATCAACAAGTGGCTTTGAAAGTTGATTAAAGAACCAGAGCCAACTTATGTCATCTTAATGAGGTATGTGATACTATCAAGATGTACTTAGTTTTCAGAAGACATACAGAGTTTCTTTACAGACAGTGCTTTTTGATGAAGGGGAATCATTGGAGTAAATTTTAAAATGAAAATATTGTATGAGTGGGATTGGATCTTGATCAGATCTGTGCCTGATGATGATGAGATAAGGTAATGAATTTTGTTGGTAGGATAATAGTGGTACAAGATGATATATATTCAGATTGGTCAATAATAAACACAGATTGGAAAGCAGAGAAAGTTTTCTAAGCTCTATCCAAGTGGGAAGTACTGGAACAGATTTCCAGACAAGGTAGTGTATGAAAGAGATAGTGTGACATGATAGATTTGAGAAATTAGTAAATTAAAAATTAAAGCCTGTGACCTTGTGTTTGGGTGTTCAGTTTGCTGGTATCCTTAAGAGAGGGCTTGTAAGACTGTTAGTTGTCATTTGTTGTTTGTTGCCTGTACTGAATTTATATTGATATTTTTAAATCCATGCTTGAAAGTTTCTACTTGGACACTGAACCTGGATAGAAAGAGATGCTGAACGAATGAACTAACATGCCTAGAGATGTTAAGAAGTCTCGTGACTAATCAGTATCCCCTCAGTGACCCTGGTCACTGGATTTATTTCCCCACATCAAACTGTAGTCCATTGGACTTGGGTTGGGTAGGAAAGAAAGAAGTTTTCCTTCCTGCGTAGTTGGGGACTGCTTAACTGGATAATCTGCATGTTTTTCCCATAAGAAATTCCCTGCTCTTGTGGGGAGAAGGAATAATGTCCTTAATATCACTTTCTTCCTCCTTCACTTGCATAATTTTTAGATTCTTGCTTTTCTATCATAAGGTCATAAGCCTGTTAAGGAAGGCTGTGTGGTCTATGGCATGAGAGTCTGTGGCCTACTGTGGACTATCCACCTTTCCATGGCTAGCTAAAGCTGTGGAGTGCTGGACCCCTTCCATTCTCGTTTTTCTGTGCTCCTAGACACAGGTCTGTAACAAAACTCTAGGTGCAGATTCCTCTGAACTTTCAGATTCACAAATCCATCTTTAATTTTGATAAGGATAATCAGAGATGGGCTGATATTCCTGTATGCAGTTCTCCTGGCTGTCTTACTTCTCCTTCATACCTACATCTATCCACTTCCAGGAAAAAAAGTGTAGCTTTCTAGATACTGTTCTGAACACTACCAAACATTAAGCAAATATTTTTGTAAAACTATCTATTATAACTCCAAGATTTCTTTCCAGAGTCATAATAGCTAGTTTAGATCCCATTATTTTATACGTAAAGCCAGAGTTGCTTTTCCCTATAATCATTATTTTGCATTTATCAACACTGATTTTCATCTGCTATTTTATCACTGAGACACTAAATATCACTACATATTTTGCAAGTCTTCTCAGCTTTCATTTTTACTACAATGAATAACTTTTTAGAAAACTTTACCATTTCATACCTTTCCCAGGTCATTTATAAACATGTTGAGCAGCACAGTCCCCAGCATAGGTCTCTGCAGGATTTTGACTGTAAAAACTGGCCTTTTGTTTCCTAAATGTCATTTCTGGTCTTTTAATTGCTTACAGATCCATGCAAGGACTCTTCTTTGTATACTGTGGCAGTTTAGTTTCTTCAGGAGTACTTAATAAAAGATCATTCTGAAAACTCTTTGGATATGCAATCCAATCATAAATTGGTTCATTCCTTTCTGTATGAGTGACTTCTTGAAAAATTCCTATTAGTTCTGCAGAATATCACTACCCCTACAAGGGTGCTTACTTGTTCCCATTATATTATATCTCTGTGAATCTGCTAATTCTACTATTTTTAAGTGTTCCTGCCAATCTGCCTGACATAAATTTCTGAATTCTTCCTGGAATCCTTTTTAAAAATTGTGTCATATTTATCCCCTTCCATTCCTTTCCTACTGTAGCAGATTGAAACAACTATACAACATAGTTTGTATAGTAGACTTGACTTGACTTGAAGGCCATCTTCAAGAGGATGCTTCTCATTTGGTGAGAACACATGAAAGAGGAAAAGTAAATTGGGCTGAATTCTGACTAGTGTAAACTGGCAGATTTCAACTGTAAAGTGCTGCTGATCTAATCTGATGTGAACTGAGCAGAATAGCCAGTCCACCAGAAGAAAAAAAAATCAACGCTTCGATGGTCATACCTAAGGTCATCGCGATAGGCTAGAGGTCAGTGCATATTACAAAGCCTGCAGGGGAATACACCCAAGTGCCCAGCTGAGCTTTACAGCTCCAACTTACTACTGCCTTAGCTACGGAGTGGTAATCAGTATTCAATCTAATGAGGCTAAGGCCTTAATTTTACCACAGACCCACCGTAAGACAAAACTTACTGTGTCTGTCCATTAGGAGGACATTTCTGTCCTTTAATTTGTGTCAGGGCAGTATGTCTTACCCTTAATTCTCTCCTTTCATTTTTGTGAGGCCAGTATGTCTTTTCCTTAAAGCTAAAGCTGAGGAAACCTTAATTATAAATTTACCAGACCAATTCCCCAAAGCATTAGTCTTGAGTGAACAGTACAATACTAGATGCAAAGCTGAAAGTCGCTTAGACCAAATACAGTGCTCCAGTTTGCACAGTTCCATTCTGGATGCAATTACTACCTAGATAGCTTCAAGTCAATGAAAATTTTAATTTGATAACCTTTAAACAATATAACAATAGCACCTTAAGCCTTTTTGTTTCTGAATGTTAAGTATATCTGATATGGTAAGCTAAGGAAATAGTAAATTTGAGGATCTCTCAATATAATTTTTAGAGTCACTTAAGACCTGGAAGTCTTAAGTCACTGGAAGACCATTTTCAGTTTTTCCAGAAAAAACATTTTGAGTGTAGAGGCTGAATAACATCAGCCTGCAGTAGAAATCTCRTGGTATCATGCTGAAATGCAGCCACTGTGGGTTAGGAAGACCACAGCTTACCAGATAAGGTGGGAATTTCCCAGTGGAACATGTTCTCTTCTTTAAAAAGTGAAAAATTTCATGGAAAAAATTTATCTGGCTCCTGCCTGGACACAGTCAGTTGTTTCTCTCCATAGGGAAACATAGGAACAGTGGGGATTGACTCCACAAGAAGCATGAACCCAACTCATTTGAGCTACTGCAGTCTATGAACTTCAGAACACAGGTAGAGGCTCACTGAAGGATTCTTTAGCTGGGCCCAATGGATTCTAATTTTGTTGGATAAATGTAAATGTCTTATATTCATTCCTTTGTCATTTTCTGCATAATTTCTTGGCTTTCCACTGCAAAAGATAATAGTTTCCTTGTGTTGTTCAAAATTTTATGTTGATTTGTGAATTATGGATCATTACAGTTTGCTTTAATGTAAGAATTAACATTTTTATCTTGATACCATTTTCAGTATAAAATACTTCAATTTAATGAAGGCAGATTCCACCTGAAGTATTTCCATTTAACAGAGTTTATTTGTCTCAGCCAGTATTTAAATGTGATTAGAACTGGCACGTGAAATTATTCTGCGTGGAGATCCACATTCATATCAAATTTGAAGTCAAATATGCAGTGTAACAGGAAACTTTGAGTTACTACTATAGATGCTTGATTGCATTAATATCAATATTTATACTGCTATAAAATATGTTTATGACATTGTAATTGATAAGGCTATTAATGCTACATAGGTTTAGCACTTGCAATTATATCACTATAAACCTAATTTATAGTTATAGTGATAGTCTCTAACATTCAGCATGAGATCTGAAAGCATTTTGTAAATCCATGAAGGATTTTTTCATGCAAATTTTGTATTTCCATTTCTAAATAAAAATGAATTTGCAGACCAAATTGAAGATTTTCTCAGTCTACCCCTATTTTTCCTACTTGATTGTGCTATTTGTGTAGCTATATCCTCATGGAATAAGCTTCTCCATGCTTTCTAAAACAATAAGAGAGAAGCATATAAAAACGCTCAAGAACCTTTGCTTGCATGGAGAGAAATTACAGTTTTCATAGACATTTTCTATATCCTTCATAATAGCTGTAGCTTGGTAATACTGCCTGGGATACATGGTTTGAAGTATTCACCAGCCTGAGAAATGCAGTAATAATTTCCAAAATTTTCCTGTTATTGTTATTTTGGAGATGTTGTGCAGCTCTTAGAAAACTGAGAGTTAGCCCTGATRTAATGTTAATATTCATTGATGCTACTGAGTGAACCTATTATTTGTCATTACTTTCTCCTTCAAGAACTGGTCAGTGAATTTGTATGGACAGGAAATAATTATGGATCCAATGTTTCTTTTCAGTCGTGTAAAAAATCAAAATCTCTTTTGAACTTTGAAAAGCTTCTTGAAAGTTTCCTCCCACATCTCTGAAACAGCTAGATAACATCATGATACAAGTAGAGAAACTAAAGCCATTCATACGGTTACTGCCCGAGTGGACAATCTTCCTGACCCTGCTGGTATAAATCCTACGTGGCTTTACCACCTTCCATTCGGTTCACCGATGCAACATCAGTTAAACCTGTGTCACTGGAGATTGTTGTGTCCCTTTGCACCCCAATATCCACACTGATTTTGGCAGTCTYGTATGTTTTAAATTTTAGAAATATCATGACTTGAGCAGGACTTTTCAGCATCCTGAGACGGACCTCCCAGTGGATGGAGTCTCTCTGCTGAGAGGTAGTTTACCCTGCGTGCATGTAATTTTACATAGAACAACATGCTTTCTACCCAGCAAAATTAACAGATGAGTAACAGACTTTCTTATGCCAATGACAAGAATGCATGAACATTTGCAATGTGTGAGTAGAAAGATAAATTTATGATTTTTAAGTGGAAAGATAATCTATCACTTTATTTTTCCCATTTGAAACCTGCTGCTGTCCCTGGGAGGTAGGACACGCTCTATGATTACAGGCTGCCTTGACAACACCAAGTCAGTCTCTTGCTCAGGAAGGGCCCTGAGCAGCTTTCGGCCTCCTTCATGTATACCTTTGGGCTGACAGGGGATTCCCAGTGGAAAAAAAAAAAATTACCGGGCTCTTCGGCATGCTCTCTGCTTTTCTTCCTGGCTGATAAGCTACTCATTAGCTCTGGGAAGGCTTGATACCTTGCAAGACAAGCCACAGTGAGATTTTGTGGTGTGGCCCCTGAGGCATGAGCTTTCTTTCTTTCTCACTTTCTTTCCTTTCAGGCTCGCACAAAGTTCTTGAAGGAGGATATCTCAAAACCCYGCAGTCTGTAAGGTTTCTCTAGTTATAACTGTATGAATCCTTCACATTGTAAAACAATGTTTGCACCTATGATTCTCTTGTAATCCAGAAGTTACCAAGCAATTTTAAACAATTTAACTCAGTCTTTAAAATTAATGAAGACCAAGTATGACGCAGGAAAGCAAAATAATGATTCGGAAGTGGGGAGTCAGTCTGTTTCCCATCTGTGACTGTTTCAGGGACCGTGGCATATGTCATGSCCGTGAGTGCTCCAGTGCAAGGAGGAAGTACAGCGCTTCCAGCACAGCAAACCAAATCCAGCCTCACCTCTCTATCTCTTACCCAGCCCTCCATCTCCTCAGCTCCCGGCCTCCACTCTTGCCCTGCTCCCCAGCAGCCGCAGTGCTGCTCCGGAGCAGGGCCAGGAGCCACCTCCTTACCTACGGACACGTTACTGTGCCATGGTCAGAGCTTCTTCGCTGCCCCCCTTACACAGAGACAGCACAAAAGATTGGAGTTCACCTAAATACCAAGTTATCTGTGACTGCTTGCATCCTTTGTCACAAACACCATTCTGAGTCTGGCCTGTCTTAGCAAGAAAATATGTGTTTATTGCTTGTGTTGTGTTAGGGGCGCCGGCCACAGACAACCTCCAAGCTGCGCTCATCGCTGCACAAGCATTGAACAGCCTATCCTCCGGCAGGCTCACGCTCTGCCTAGAAGGCAAGGGACAGCAGGCAATGGAGATAGATGCACCAGGAAACYGTGAAACAATAGTCATCCGTATCATAAACAGCACTTTTTTCTTTAAATGAGGGCAACTAAAACCTGCAAACCAACTGCTTCTTGGATCTATGGGTTATTCACCCGTATTTGCTAACACGTGAGATCCAGGAAGTGTGGGAGTTGCAAATCTTTTTTTTCCTGTAGACCTTAACAATATGCCTCTTGCCATGATTTTTTATCACATCGGGAAGATATTAAAAAAATTGGACAGGAGAATTCAACTTTCTAATCTATTAATTTTTGTTTTCATAGACTTTTTCTTACTGCCATGAGGAAAAAGATTTACACCACAGGAGGACGTAAAACTCTGTGTTTTTGTGAAATCCAGCTGCATGTAAATGAGAAAACAGCTCCTCAGGAACTGCCTCTTCTCATTTTGTTAAGCAGGTGTGGAAGTTTTCCAGAAATGTTTTTCAGGCACTGCTGCAAATTCAGAATAGAAATGGAAAATCATTTCCATTTCCCTTTCATGGGGGAAAAAAAACTGTTTTCTTTGAAGATGCTTAATGCTATCAAAGTCCTACTAAACTTTCTGCRGTTAGGAGAAAGTGTAAGTGGGGACAGGCTGCAAAGAGCTCATTGCCGTGCCTGGGAAAGCCCCAGYTTGGCGAGGCGCACCCAGGTTAAGCGGAGGCAGCGCGTGCTCGCCCTGAGGGCGCCGCTGCTTGCCCGTGTCTGGGCAGGGGCGCAGGGCGGCTGCCAGCCAGCCGCCTCGGGGGTGCGGTGGCACCCACGCCGGGGGAGTGCCCGGAGCTCTTGTATCAGGACTCGCGAGTCTACGGCATTGTGTGCAGCGATCTTGGGCTACATGATCTCTTTTACTGAAGAACCGACATCCTGCTGGACATCSCTGTTGTATAGCTCTGGCAAGTGGGCAAAGTCTGCAAAAAAGCTTGTGCATGTGTTATATAAAAAGTGAGTTATCCCCTTTTCTGCAACAACACTGCCAACATCGCTTTAGCCAAAAGGTAATGAAACTGAGTGTATTGGATCAGCTTTCTCCCAGCATGTCTGACCTGGCGTTCCTGGTGTTCTGAAGAAGAGCCACTTCTTCGGATGAAGCAGATGTAAAACAATAGATAGCCATACATATATTGCCTTATCTACACCTGACATTCCTGTCACTCCGCTGTGTAGGCATGATTTAACCTTGGTGTCCTCTGTTCTCTTGAGGAGAAAATTACAGCCCGTTTCTCCTTTGATCTGTCAGCTTGAAGCAGCTGGCAACTTTCCTGCACCCCTCCTGCAGACGTGTGTTTTACTGCTTGGAGTAACGCTCCGGCAAGCTGTAGGTACTCAGCCTTGACAAAATGACTGCGTAATCAGTAGCCAAGGAGTCACTCTTCTCACTGCTGTTGTGTTTGAGCGTTTTGGGGGATTCTTACTTCAAACACTTCCCATTCCTACRGGTTCTCTGAAGCAATCCTCCCCGTAACAGAGACCAGTCCTCGAAGGCGAACAGCGGCGTTCCCAAAAGCAACACAGATACTTCCCAGCTTTCAGCAATGCCTGCTGAAGCGTGTGCTTAAGTTAAAGTACGGTGCTCTCTTTGTAGCTAATTGCAGCCAGGCATGCGCTGAAGTCCTTGGGGAGGAGGGCTGAGCTCTCTAGAGAAGTAGCTGCAGGTGGGGGACACATACTTTGAAAACAAGGATGAGGAGAAACAAGGTGACATCCTGTCAGGCGTGACCAAGAACATGGAAGGGTTACTAGAACAAAAATGATTGTGCCCTGTGCAGATCTTAATGAAAATGGTGATTTAGAATCACAACATTTTTT
Organism: Apteryx rowi; assembly: GCF_003343035.1. Classification (NCBI taxonomy): domain Eukaryota; kingdom Metazoa; phylum Chordata; class Aves; order Apterygiformes; family Apterygidae; genus Apteryx; species Apteryx rowi. The sequence continues at coordinate 4,263,034 of NW_020448085.1, read as the reverse complement.
AAATGCAGTTTTCCAAGTCTCATTAACTTCAAACAAGAGGAGTCATATTCTGTTTAACTAGACTTCACATTGAGCCATTTTTCATTTACAGTGTATTCCTAAAGGTAGAAGCAGCAGGGAGATGAAATGACTTCATTTACTGGAATTACAGCTTCTTTTGTACAAAACGTTTATCATCTTATATATGACAACCTTATGCTTAATGTTGCTGGAATATTCTTCATAAAACATTATTTTGTGAATGCATAGACTCTCCTACTGAGCACATTGCAGCTTTCAGTGGATGTGCTAATCTAGTTTGAATGTATGTAGTATTTAATCTTAATTATGATGCTGAAGTCTATACAATGTTAATTATTCATTTTGCATGTTCMTTGCACTTTATTGTAATTCATAATTTCCTTAATCAAAACGTAGCTTTTAATTATGACTGTAAAATTTGGGTGAAACCTGCCTGGTAAGCATAAGCAGACCTTTTTGTTTTGCCTAGATTTCAGGGTAGAATGACAAGGGGAAATTTGCTGAATTGGTGAGGAAAAGAGCGTTGAATTATGAAGTTAGCRGTGCCTCCCTGCCCCGAGGGCCTGCAAGGAGCAGCAAGGACTCCTCTGCTGATGTTGGCTAAGTCACAGATCCCAAGGCCTGAGAGCACAGGGGGATGCTTAATCCGGCAATCCTGCCTCCTCTTCCTCAGTACCACGATGTGGTCAGCTTCTGCAGGTAGTATAGCGCATATTTCTTTGAAAAGCTTACAAACTGGCTAAGAAGTCTGCTAAAGTACACAGAAAAAATTCTGAGCAGAGTTGAAAGAAGCCATTATGATTCCAACRTCCTTAACAAAATGTATAAAAACAGATGTGGAAATTCAGTAGAAAAACAGGAGAAGACAGTGAAATKAACAGATGGGTAGTGAGGGTTATTTTGGCCAGAGGTTAGGAGTAGCAAGGGTATCTTTTTTAAAGTAAGGCAAGACAAAGTTAATTTAGAGTAACACTTTTTAACTGCTGCAGCTTTGTGTATAGAAATAGGCTATAAACAATAAATATGTCAAGTAACAAATGTTGGGAATACTGAAGATGATAGCATCACATTTCAGTGGCAGCCTTCAACTGAATATTTATATAGCAGAGCAGAAGAGTAAGATCTGGCTTTTCTGGATTTTGTTTTATTTTAAATGCATACATTTTTAAATAGAAAACTACTCAAAAACGACTGAAGGGAGCACAGATCACTAATGTGTACATTAGCAAGCAAGTCAGAGATACCTACCGTCTTTTCCTTTTTATTCTTTCTGAAGTCCTAGAGAAATAAACGTAGAAATACTTACTTAGGATTCATATTATCATCCAGAGAAGACTAAAGCATGTATAGTCTCGTAAAGGAAGCCTCTGTGTCTTGGCAAGTATGTTCTTGCAACCCCTTGCCATGCCAAATTTACAGCAAGCTATTGATGAAAGTTACTTGTGAAATCACCAGGGAGGAAATCACATCTTTTTAGCCTGAAAGATGTATTGGCAGATATGAACTGCCACATAAACTTTGATATGAGCTGCAGCTGCAGCTCCTTGTCGGTCTGGTGTGTCGTAGTTCATAGTTACACCTTTGGTCAGATGTGCTGTGGCAGATCCCCGGTCACTCGAGGAATATATCCTTTCTCATTAGTTATGCAGTCATGAACTGACCTTTAAGARGGAAAATAAAAATTCTAATGGAAAAAAATTAATCTGTGTCTTAGGATGTATTTTCCTCATCTAGTATTTGACACTTGAGTCTTGGCTCACAGCTAGACCTCCCCATGTTCGAAATCTCTATCCAGGCAAAATAACCTTGCCCGTGGCGTTGCCTGCTCTGCCCTCGTTGCCAGCCTCCTCGCCCGGGAGCACCTCATCGCCTGCAGTCCAGAGCGAGCCGCTTACGGAAGGGCAGTGGCAGAGATGAGGAAACTGTTAGGCAGATGGATTTGCTGTTCTCCAGAGCAACAGTTACAGGTGTAAACCAGCCACATATCCCTCTTGTCAGGATTCCCTCTTCCATGCACTGGAATAATCTAAAATAATCTGGGATTTTATCACCTTTATTACTAGTTATCAGTGAGAGATTWTTGCCCAGAGTTCTTCTACCTATATGTTGTGACATGTGTTTCACGTCTCCATTCCCTAGAACCATTATACAGCGCAGTTTAACCATTTGGGAGGTGGGACCCTGCAAGATTTTGCACACGTATTTGTAATAGCTTGCAGAGATGATCCATTATTTTTTTGTTCAGCTGTGTCTTGGTTTTTCAAAATACTTCCATTGCAAGAAAGAAAAGAAAACCATGTTGAAAGTACATATGAAGTTTATGTCTGGAATATGTTACTCCTAAATCTCTGCTGCATATTGTTATTAATGGTTAATATTCTGCATTCTAGAGGCATTTGCAAAAATATCGGTATTTTAATGATGCTGCAGACTTTCATGTGACATTTAAGTAATTAGTTGTTGTGAATAAATCAAGGATCCTCTGGAATACGCTGTAGAAATGCAGAGTGATTGGAACTGTAGCTATCATAAGCAAATASGGATCAGTGTTGTTATTTTTGGACAAGTTGATTTTGTGGAGAGATTTTTGTCTTCTGTGGTTAATCTGAAGTATTTGAGAATAGAGTGCTTTTTAAAGTTAATATAAAAGTTCAGAATAAGAGTTATCTTAGTTTTAATATGTTTCACTCGTCAGCCGTGTTCTAGAACCCTTGTTCTTTTTTTGCAACTGCTCAAAATACATCCAGCGTGGAAGAGGAATTTGCTCTCCGATCAACTATCAACTGTCAACTAGACAGGATCTGTGCTTTTTACTAACAGTCCATTAGRGCAGTCCACTTCACTAACAAGGGACTTGAATGCAGGCAAAAGAATATGTTTTATTAATTTCCATTTTACTGGAAACTTTAAAACATAGGGCTACTATTCTAAGATTCCCAAAGCTGCCTAAGGGATGCACTTAAAATGTATTTTAAAAGTTTATTTTTACCTCTGGAGCTTCAAAGATATCTACTTAAACCATTATGTCTCTTATTTATTCTCTTCTCATTCCTTTCCCATTTTCCTATGCCATGCTCTTCTAAGGTTTGACCCATAGCATAACTGAAGGCACTAGAAAAATTCCAGGAATAATACAGCACGTTGAAGCTTTTCCTAAGGTTCTCAAGTTTTCTTCTGTTGACTTTTACATCTTTTAATATTCTCATTGGTCATCTCCCAGCTATCTTGTGTTTGTGTGACTCTTGGCACCTCTCCTTTGGCTGGCTTCCATGGTCTCCAGCCCTCTGGGATGTTCAATGAGTTGAAGATTGTTGTRTGAGATTATACTGAAAGGATATTGATGCATATATGATATCATAATAAGACTATAACCTGTTAGAAATCATTTCTTCTTGTACAAGAATAAGTATCTAGAATTTTATTTTAGAAAAGATTATTTTACATGATTTAAAATTTATCACAGCTTTTGCAGAAGTTGGTTGACTAGGTTCAGAAAAGTATAGGGGAGTAGACAAACAGAGAAGATGGAATAATCAATGGCAAATCATATTAATTTATTTTCATAAATCATTTATGAGTAGTCTTTGCTGCTTTGTTTGTTATGTTTGTGAACTATTAGCTGAAGGATTTATGCAGGTGATTTCCACCTGTGGTCTGTTTGCAAATTTTCCAGTGTGATTATTTACTGTCATTAGCTGTGGTACAGGCTTATTTGCCTAAATCACATGATATTTCTTCTTTCTTTAATGGATTGTTTAAAACATTGAACAAATAAATTTGAAATAAAAATCTTGTGGTTTGTATTTGTTATTACATCTAAAACCCAATATTCTTACTAATCATTTTCTAAATACTTAGGGCAAGCTAAAATCGAACTGTACCTATGTTCACAGGTAGTAAATAATGTCTGTGGCTGAATAAGACCATATTGTATAGTATTGAACTGATTCTAACTGGAGATACTGAGACCATTTTACTTAACTATGTAATGTAAAATTRAAATTTTGTTTTAGAAGCAACAAATGCACTTTGTGTAGCCTATTCAAGGAAGACAGAGAACTCCAATTTGCTTTTAAGTCACCACAAAGAAATAATTTTTCTTTTAGCTGCCTGGCACAACCTCACTGCGCTGACCTGACCATGGCTCCCTGGTAATTTTTTGCCTTGTCCTAAATGAGAAGAGAATAAGTCCCAAATCCCCCGAAAGGATTCTTTTTTATAGTGATGTATCTTCTAAGACTAGCCATAGCTAAGCTGCTACTGTTTTTTAACTTACAGTCATACCTGATAACCAGATTTTAGTCTTTCAGATGCTATAAACTAAAGCCCAAATGTTTGAAACACAGTGGTAATAAGTAAAATATGATCTCTACAGAAACTGTTTTTGCAGTGCTAAAATATTTTATATGATTATCCAGGAAATAATATTCCTTTAACAAGGCTTTTAAAATATTTAGTGATCTTTCTTTAATGATAAATATGTGTACTGTTTAAAAATAAGAAATTAGTATTTCTTAAGAAATTAAGAAATTAATAAGAAATTAAATATGTGAAAACTGTACTGACATTGTATTGAGATAAACAACTGAAGGCAAAGATTGTGTGATGGGCCTTCTACGGTCCGTACTCTATTTTGTTTCAACAATTAGAGCTTTTACTCCTCTTAAGTATATTGCATTTAAAAATACACAAAAACTGTGAGAAGAGATTGTGATGTATTTCAGTTGCTTTATGTTAGCTTTCATCTGTCTGCTTCATCTTTCATATTGAATGATTGACACTGGTATTCTGCATCCAAATCCTACGTTCCTCGGGGGGTTGCTCCGCTCGAGCTCTGAACTACCCCAGGAGATGCAGTTCAATGTTACTCACTACTGGAACCCCAAAATAGCCTGATAACTTCTACCTGGTGGCATGGTTTGTGGCAGTGCATCATGTTGCTGTACAGACACTTGAAGTTTTCTGTATGGATTTGGAATCAGAGGCACCACACTGTTTGAGAAAAGATGCGCTGCAGAAGCGATATGCTCATTATCTTAGAAGAACATTGGCTGTGCTGCAGAGGGGCATGGGCATCTGGCTGGTGAAGAAATAATAGAAATAGCAAGTACGAAAGCAGAATTGCTCTCTGCTTTTTCAAAAAAATGATAAAGATGCTGCAGAGAGAAGAGAAATTGAAATACTCTATCACTGCTCATGATGATAAGGAAATATTGCAAATACGCAAAGAGAAACACAATGGCTATCATTGCAAACTACGTAAAAATGCTAGTTGTGTTCAACACCATAAGCTACTATCCAGCAAGTGGGACAAAGACAGTTAGAGCTTTGCTAAAAAGCCTTGCTCATGAGGGTGTTTGACGTCCCATTAGAGATTCCTTTGTCAGCTGAATGGAATGATGTGAGATAATTCATGCTATTTCSCTGGTTAGTGGATGGCACACCAAAATGCATCCACCGTTACAATAACCTGTTCCTTAGAGCTATGTGCTTCCTCTGGCTCTCCTCCACTCTGTGTGGAACTGCATGCACCATATGGATAACTTCAAAGTTAGGTGTCCCAGAGACATATGTATCCAAATGCACACCTGATGATGAACATCAGATCACTGATCTTCTTGGTCAGACCTGTGTACCATAAATATATACGGGGACAATCTCAACATAGGATATATGCATGTAATGGAAAGTACAGCTGTTTGGACTATTAGTCTAACACTACTATTCAGACTGCATTTTGTGTGATGAAACATTGGAAACGATGAAAATATTTGATATGACAGAACAATATGCATATTAAAATATACAATGTTCCCTATTTTATAGATATTGATTTCCTAAATAATTCCCATAAAATCAAAAGAGCAAGAGCAGAAATAGCCACTTTTTGAGGCAATAGATTTAAAAAAAAATTAATTTGATGTCTTTTAGTATTCACACCTTGTTTGACTTTAAAGCAGGATGTACAGAGTAACCGTGTAGAGCAATTTTCTGTTGTCAGTGATTTAGTTTGCTTTTAGAACTGAATTTTCATAATATTCAAAATTTTAATACYTCTGGATATAACTGGTCTGACAGAATATTCATGTCAAAATACTAGCCTATCATTATTCCAATTGATTTTGCAAAATATTTCATCTTTCCTTATCATTTTTAGCTGTTCTTGAATTTAATACTACCTGGATTATTCAGTAATACTTGCTTATGCTTTGTCACACTAAAAATCTTAAGAATGAATTCAGCATGCACTCATATAACAGAACTGTAATTTGTACTTGAAAATTAAGCACCTGGAAGTGCTACAGAAGTACTTCTCTTAAATGACTCACCATACATTTAATAATAATCACTCTTAAAACGATAAAATTCTGTTCTTGTTTGTGAGCTTGCCAGAGCAGCAGTTTAACAGTCAAGGTTTATGGATTCTCTTCTGAATATTGCCAGTGATTTCATTGCTTGGCTTGAGGCAGTTCAGCAATTTTTCTGAATCTTAATGTGAACAGTGTAAAAAATTTAGCATTGTTAACATTTGCCTCATTATGGGGTAAAAATATTTGATGCAAAGGACTCAGCATTCACCCTGGTATTCATTCTGGAGCGTTTCCTTTGGATCCGCTCTAGTCTGGTCGTGTGACCCGAATGCCTGTCAGCGGCTGGGGCGTCCGAGGTCCTCTCCTGGCGCTGGCTGGCGGCTTGCGCCTCCTCCGGCAGGACCCAGCTCGCCCGCTCCGCAGCCGCTCCGCAGTGCGAAGGGAGCACGTGCACACGCACCGTTYGGAGGCTGGCCTCCAATGCGATGGATTCAAACTGAAATGCTGACATCAACACTCACCAAGTAAAAGGTATAAATTAAATGGGTGCCACTTGATAGCATAGGAGGATGCTGGGAGGGCTCAAAATGGGCTCTGGAGTGCTCAGTTCCAGTGCCGTGCGCAAAGTGCAAGGCTTCCCTCTTTCTCGTTAACAGGGAAGCACTGAGTTAACGCATTCAACAAAAGCTTTGTAGGCACAAAAGCAAATGCATTCAACAGAAGAGAAATCCAGATTCTGTAAGCCAAAGGAGCACCATTTCATAGCGACATGAGAGTCCCAATTAAATATTCCTCTCATAAAAGGATTCTGCAAGGGAAATAACCTAAAGCATTTTTTATTCCCAAATGAAGGACAAATAAGTTGACAAGGGGCAAATCTTTCTGTGGCTTTGTCTGTACCTCGAAATAACTTCAGATACTAGATGGCAACGTGGGCTCTCGGTTCCACACGTGTTGAATCCATTGATCGGAGAGAATGTGGCTGTAGGACCTCRGCTCCAATGCTGTTTGGGGAACTAATGGCTTCTTATCAAAGAGAGCTAAAACATTTGAAAATAAATTAGAAGTTGGGTTTTTTTCCAGGCTTTTTTATTTTTTATCAGCTTCAGGTACTCTTTGTAAACAATTTGAAGAGTTCTTACTTGAATCGGCTTGTGCTCAGTAGGAATTTGCTTTTAACAATGACTTGAACTTTAATAAGCTGGTACCCATAGCTTGTGCCATGTTGCTTCAAGAGATACAAAGTCTATGAGTAATATCAAAGAGAAGCCAGAGGATTTTAACTGCCAGACAGTTATGCTAGCATGGTTTCTGTTTTTTTGTATTTAAAATAAAAGAATGATTTACTTTAATTTCCTCAGCACCAATCCTTTACTCCAGAACTTCCTTTACTTTGTTTTTATTTGGCGGGGGGTAGGAGGGAGGTTCATTTCAGATTTGCAGATATGAAGACTTTTACTGCATGGAATATTCTTCCTACTTATGCTTGGATTAAATGATGCTGCCAGCTGCTGAAGTAACAAATGCAAAGATAGAGTTATGTGTTCACTATGTCCTCTTCAGTTTTACTAGCAAAGATGTTCTGTTAACATTAATATGACCATTTAGATTTAGTATCCTGTCCCCCAAAAAGCTGCATAATTATGAAACATAGGCAAAACTAGAAGCATAAGACTAAACTGACATCTAATCCAGCAGATGTAAATCCATAGACGTCTCTGCAGTTTTTACCCACTTAAATGAAGGTCCAAATAAGTATTAGCATAGTTATTTTAACTACTTACAGTTTTAAGTGAGAAAAATCAGGAAAATTTGGCTGAAATTGTCATAGAAATGGCTCTTTTATATTTTTCTGCCTTTTTAGTGAGTTTGTCTGAATAACCTTTTCACAATAATTAATCATTTCCAATCATATTGATAGTGTGATATTGATAGAATGTGCAGATACCTGAAACTAGAAAATGTAGCAAAATTCTAAAGCTAACAAAAAATTGGGGTTTGGTGTTTTTTTAATTGGTATGTGGTTTGAACTAACTTTTGAAGAAATGTTTCTGAAATTACCGTACGTGATTGCCTGTTTGGAGTAAACTGTATAGTAGGAGAATGCTGAGACATGCTATTTGCATTATACTTCAAAATTAGAAACTTATCCCGTGTTTGCTAATATACTTGAATTAAATATTCAGGATGCAACCATGTGATGTGATACATGCACTGGAAAGAAAATTTGTCTTACTGTTAATACTACTAATACATATTGATAGGTAAGAAATAGAGTAGTTAACTGGAACATATGGTTGGCATCACTAAAACAGTCTTGTCTGCTTGCCAAAAAGTTACCGAATGCAGCTGTAAAGGATTTGTTAATTGTGGACATCCTCAAAGGAGCCAGCTGATCATCAAGGCTTTAGTGCCTTTCCAGCTGCATCACATGAGGGAAGATTTGTTTTATATATTGGTGGTTCTGAGGCTGCTACTGGTTGGGGCATGAAGTTCTCAGTCTGCTTGGGGCAGTTAGTGCATGCAGAGCACTGTACTTGCACATTTGTGACCTGAACTGTTCTTGCAGGTCTTGCTGTTCTTCTTAGCAGCACGCAGCTGCGGCGGTATTTGATGCTAACACACTGCACCTTGGAGCCTGGGGTGAGTGTCTGATTTCAGTGTTGCTATGTGGTCTTTAGCTGGTAATCTGTGAATGATACTTTGTGAGCCACAGTGGTAACTGCTTTGGAAAAGGCAATGGCCCAATGGCTTTCTCYGATGGGCAGAGTTAATTATGCACTGCTTGATCCTGCAAGTGTGTGGATTGTGCTCAAATGTGCGAGAAAAGTTAACTGGCCCTACGTACGTGCTATGGGCTAGCTGTGAACAGCAGTTGAAAAGTGTTTTCTGAAGTGGAGTATTTGTGAATGGTTGTGCCTRCTGGTGATTTAGATAGGCTGAGCTTGCATGTGTGTATGTACATGTTGATATTATGTATAGGAAAATATATGCTTTGATAAATTTGTCTGCTGATAGCTTATAACCCTTTTTCCCTGACAAACACTTTTGAACTTTCTTTAAAAAAAAAAGTAGCATTTTTAGAAACATAGAATTTAGACCAGTAATTCCAAGAAAAGTTATAAAATTAAACAAAGATTAGTAGTTACATTTAAATCAACAGAAAGAAATTATTTGGTGTTCTTAGGGGTTTCTTTAAGGTGTGGTTTTTTTTCCTTTTCTTTTCTGGAAAGTGAGGGCTTGTCTTACCTTTTATATAATAAAGGTGTACATAATGCCCCAGTCAAGATGTTTGATTTAACATGGGAATGAACTGAAAAGAGCAGCATTTTACTTTCTTTGAATTTGCTTTGTGTAATTGCATTTTAATGGATTTGCATTTTACAGACCTAAAATGAATTCAAACCTAATAGCTGAACCATCACCATGTGGTGTTTTCATTGAGGGTTCAAAGCAAGACTCTGTCACCTGCAAATAATATTCTTAATTCCAATGTTAAAAGGATAATGTGTGCAGCAACATCAATTACAAATAGATAAAATATTTGAATAAATTTAGACAAAGTACCACTCTGTTGCATTCTATTCATGTCTCAGTTCTGATGCTGTTTCTGGAGATGAGGACAGTTTAGTAACAAGGACTGGAGAACCTTTTTAGATAGCCATGCTACAATTAAGTTATCCTGCTCCTAGAAGTAGAAAAAGGTTTTCTTTTGTGTATGTCATGTACCCAGTCTTTAAGCCTTTTGCTATTAATTTTTTTTTTTTAAGTACTAGTAAAAGCCCTATCAGGAAGGTTGGAATAACTTAAAAAAAAAACCAAACAAACAAAAAAAATGCCCTGCCCTCCTTCAAACTTCTGTGATGTGGGCATCTGAGGGGTTCGAAGGCCTGTGTTTATTGCTCCCCTAAGAAGTCAGCTGAACGATAGCAGTTATGGGGTTCTCCAAGGGGCCATAGATCCGGCAGCAGTCACTGAGGTGTATGCTGTGCAGGGTGCAGGAGCGCTGCACTCTGATGCCATGTTCTGCTTTGCCAAAAATTCTCACCAAAGTTTTATAAGGGAACTGAGCAGCCAGGGTGATAGAGGGAAGATCCTTCCTGGATAAATAGCTATTTAAAAATAGGGCAGTCAAAGTAGGAGTAAACAGCCTTTCTTTTGATGCAGTTCTTACAATAAGCTGCCCTTACGATTGATTGAGTTTACCAGTGGGCTTCCATGGAGCCCTGTTTTGTACAGCATGTTCATAAAGGACCTGGAGAGGGGGCTGAGCAGTGAGACAACAGTTTTCTGTCCTCGTTCAAGGTAGTAAGGGCAAGAACTGACTGAAGAATGAGTAGTGCACGTAAGAAATTATTCTAGTTTTGTACTGAACAGCATTGGCCTCCAAGCAGAAAATAAATCCAAGATCTTGCTCCAGGATCATAATATCCACCTCGGGGAGCCTCCTTTGGAAGGTATAAGGGGGAAGTATAGGACCTGCTTGTCCTATTCGTACTTTTCTTAGGCAATTGCGCATAACCAGGATGCTGGGCTAGATGGACCTTTAGTCTCCCACAGTAAGTCTTGTTGTCTTTTCCTCAGACCTATGCAACTAGCCACTCAGAAAATGGTGTCTTTTTTCGGGATTAAACTGCTTTTGAGGCACTGCTTGTACTGGCACAACTTCAATCTTGCATCCCTGATGATGTTAGACCTGCATAAGATGTCATTGAGCAATAGTAGGCTTGGAGCAGAAAAATGTGTGTACTGTCTGTTGAAATGCTTTTCTATGCTGTTTATACTGTTAAGTGATGGTTGGTTTAAAGACTGTCTAATCACAAAATTAGTCAGACTCTCAAAAGAAAAAACAAGTGTTGAAGTCCATGAAGCTGGAGTTTGTGTGTGACAGCATCATGGGATCCCCTGCCAGTGTACACGAAGGCCCCAAGTTTGGCATCAGTGTTGTGCAGAGCAGATGTCCTGGGCCCTGAAACAGCACAGTGCACTTGATCTGAAAGTCAATGTCTGAAAATTTGATTGGTGTGCTGTGCTCCTTTTGCCAGGAGGTTGTTGAGCTGTGCTTGCTACTGCTTCTGTAATAGCTCTATCTTTAGAGTGTAAAAACAAAACTTCACCTACTTCCCATTTGATTTCTGTGGAGTCAACTTTCATGAGCTGTGGGTTGAGAACACTATTACTTCTAATTCATGTTATAATTTCATAGGCTTGCATCACTCTGTGCAACTTGACAAACTTTCATCTTACGCTTGGAGTCATCAACAGCCATGTAGGTTAGATGTTATCAAAATGTTGAAGATGACTTTGGATAGGGGATTTATGGAAGTGAGGCACAGGTGGGAGTGTTCAAGTCTTATGTAGAGCACCATTGCTAGTTAGTGATGTTGATATTAATTGCTTTTTGGGAGGCTTTGGAGGGCAGTTGTTTGTGGATTGTTTTTTTGTGTGTTTATTTTTACTTTACTGTGAGCTCTGCTAAACTCTCTTGTTTTAGAGCAAGCATCATAGAGCACATCTGGCAAAATGGAGTTGGCTGGTGCTGATTCATTCTCTGCATTATTGCATCCAGTGATGCTAAGTGGACAAAAAGGAAAAATGAATAAGAATGATAAGATTCAGTTGGCAGATGCTTATATTGAACATATCTGAATATATTGTGTATTAAAAGGCTTTCATGGGCTTTGATTTTTTTAAGATTCAGTTGCATGTCCCTATCTCTTTTGAGGTCTAAATTATCCTAGTTATTACTGGCTTTAGAAAAATGCAAGTTAAATTACAGAAATAATCATATGCTTCTGGTATTTATTTTTCTCATTACAAAACACATCACAAACACAGTAATAAGATACAACAGGAGCATAGGTGTTTGCTGATGTTCTTATCCCCAGGTAGCATGATTGTTAGCCTAATTGCCCAGTTATTTACAGTGAAGGTGGGGGGTGGGGGGAGAAGGGATTTTGGTCACAAAACCATAATTAAAAAGTTCTTTGTGAAGAAGGTTACAGTTAACAATTCACACTTTGAAAGAGACTTCTATGTGTCTTGGGAGTTGCATAGCTACCTCTACTCTGATGTGTGAGTGCCTCTAATATTTAAAGCAGGGAAAAAACCAACAATTTCTCACTTCTCTTCCAGCTTGTAGAAAAATGTAAGCTTACCAGTTTGTAGGAACTTTGTATGTAGAGTTCAGCAGGCAAGTTGTTTGTGTTTAAGGGAATGAATTATTTAGGGAAAGCTAATTTAAAGAAATGAGTTCTGCAATTAGAAATGGAAGATTTGTATTTCATTCCATCCTAGTTTTTTAAAGTTTTTTTTTGTTGCAGTTGTAAGCTTTCATGTAAATTGCTTCGATACTTTCCAGATAAGGTTTATGTCAACCATTGAAAGCCATTTCAAAAAACTCTCAGATTTTTTTCAAAGACAACTTGTCAGGCTACAAATGTCCTGAAATTTGGATTTGAATTATGAAACATCATTATGAACCAATTCACATAAATTAGTCACTGGAAGATATCTTCATGTACCATGCACGCTTGAACAACACAGAAGCTTGATGCTCATTGGCTATATGTGTACCTAGTGACTTCATGTTTAGGTCCTAGTTGGACAAAGCATTGTGGAACACTCTGCATATCAGATTGGTGGCTTGTGAACATTAAGTCAACACTAAATGTACAGGTACTTCTGTTTTGTTGGAGGCTTAGTGTTCAGTTTATGCTTCTTGAAGGGACAGAGTTTGTACCCTTAAGGATCTGCCTGTCCATGTACTGTGTGTAATTATGTGCTTTAGAGTTTCTTAGCAGAGGTAAAGAGAACTCAGAATCTTGTAGATTGTGAATGGAGAAAGCATTAGTAAATATATTTAAGCTTATATCAAAATGACTTATGAGATGCAAGAATTGCRGTAAGGTCCATTAATTCTCAAGAAATACTAGATCTGAAGTAGCTCCTTTTTTAGAAGGAGCAGACTGTTACATGATGATTATACAAGTCAACATTTTTATTTTCATTTCCTTCTTACTCTTTGGTGATATTTTTCACACAGAGAGATGAAACTAGGGAGCTGCCTTTCTACCCACCCTACTCCTTTTTCTTCCTGATGGAGATATGCTACTTGGAGAATTCCACTTTCATGGGTGGGAAATTCATAGACCTCAGAAAAAGCTTAATAGCAATGCTGGAAAAACTCAGTTATTCTCCTGTCTTTCTTCCTTAATACTAATGAAAAACTATGGAAGACCAGTTAACAGTATGACTTCACGCATGCCAGTGGGATCCTTTGGCATGACTGGAGTCAGTTCAGCCTTTAAAATCAGAAGGGAACTCTGGAAAAACTCTTGTAATGGCCCAGATATGCCTCTCCTTGCATGTCTGAGTGTCACCTTGTTGTTTTGGAGTATAGGTTTTGGTATGTAACAGGCATTAGTGCCTAGAAGGTTAGTCATCAGAAATATAGACAGGGATCTGTTCAGACTGCAATATTCATCAGATACAATATGTATGATTGTTGAATATTTCATAATGGAGACTTTTATAAAAGAAAAAATACCCATATAAGATAGTGTGCCATTATTAAATTTCCCCCTATAGTCAGATTTGATTAATAATGTGCGTGAACTTCTATCATTCCTGGAGAAAAATCGGCAATTACGTGTCTTGCCACTGCTGATATTTACTACTTATGCTGTGTATGCTTATATCACTTAGRAACTTTAATGGATGTTGTGAACAAACACTTAAAATGCTGGGATCCCACAGAATAAGCCATAGTCCATGCCAAATTCCAACACACATGCATATAACTGGAAAGATAAACTCTAACCCCTGGGAGATAGCTTAGAAATCCAAATCACTTCAGGGCAAACTTCTCAACTGTCATTCACTGTGAGAGATGTCCCTCATTTTGGAGCTAATTTTACCTCTGGCCCATATAGACTTCAAGATGGCTCACTGTGGCTACTGTAAATTATTTATGTGAGGGGAAAACTGAGTCATGGAGCTGAGAAGATCTAAAGTTTTATGCCTCTTATGACTTTATGCTTTTGAAAAAGGCATTGCAAATTATTTAGAACTGTCTTGTTTTTATATGCTTTTCTCATTAGGTTACTTTCTTAAAGTAGTGGGCATTAAAAATTTGAAGAGTATATAAATGGTACTGGACCTAAAGTCTTTTGCTTACTCAGTGAAGAATGTGTTTGAGTCCTGACTGTGTTCTTCTAACRTTTCATTATCTAGCCCTGGTTTTTATAAATTTCCAGTAACACTCATCTCAGTTTCAAAATTGAAACTTGAAAAATTGTGGCAAAATATAGTTGACAAGTATGTTATGAATAAAATAGCCAGTTCCAAATTCCTATTCATGTATGAACAATAAAGAGCCTGTAAATCAATTTTTCCTGATTGATTTTCAGCAAATCAATATATGGTTGTGTTAACTAGTCTGTCCTCTATTGCTAAGTGGTACATATGGAAACAAAAACATCTTCAGTCTAAAGTGGAAGATTACATTTCCTTGGCACCAGTTTGAATATTTAATTGAACTCCTTTGCGCAAGGCCATGGTCCTGTGTGGCATTCTGCCCCTGGTCTCTGTACTGGCCCCATTCTGTAGTGGAAAAAACTGCACTGATACTGAGTAAATGCATAATTCAGCAACTCAGTGTGAAGGAAAAACATTGTTTCAAGAGAAATAACTGCTCTTAAGTTTCAGTCAATGTGCAGGTTCACTTGCTCAAAATTAGCATGTAACTTCTAGATATTTATGGGCTAAATGTTGCCACATGGTATATGAACATCTGAAAGCATAACTTAATCCTGTAAATAGTCTGAGACCCGGTTGCAGTTTTCCCCAATAAATGGTTTCTCAACATCCGATGTTGGGAACAGAATATATTGTAGAGACACTGATGAAACTTATCCAAAATTTCAAGATTCTCCAAGTTGCTTCTGGCTCCCTGGTTGGCAAAAAGGAACCAAGAAGCATATATTTGCATGGCTAGGTCTGAATTGGAGCACCTGAGCTCACTTAACAGGGGCCTTTACAGAAAAGTAAGAATAAAAACAGTACTCTGAGCATAGCCTACCTTCACTGTGTGAAGATATGTTATGGATGTTACAGGCTTTGGGCATTTGCAGGCTCCTAGGAAATACAATATACTGTGAATCTTAATATTGTGGGAGGAAAAATAATACAGTGATGGGGCACAGCTGATGTGTTGGTGCTGTTTTTGCAAACTGACTAAGCAATAATAGCAAGCTGTAATTTGCTGTCTTTGGGACATCCTGCTGACAGGAGCTACAGTCACTAATTGAGGACTAATGATTCACATCTCTCCATTTACTGTGGCTGATGTGTTAGTTTCAGTGGTGACACTACTTACCTGTAGCTTGCTCAGAAGAGCTCCCACCAGTCAAGCTAATTCAAGTGGTTATTCCATTCATTACTGGGCTTGGAAACGGTGGTTTGCAGCCAGAGCAACTCCCAGCAAAATCTGAAACTACTGTAAAGGACCAGGAGAAAGGTTCTTGCTGTATCAACCATTTCTCACACTGGTGCTTGTATTCGTATTGCACAAAGTATTTTATTAGTATTTAAAAAAAATCCAGTGCAAAGAACAAAGAGCAGTCAAAGAATGCTTGTATAAAATTGAAATCCTAAACAAGCCAGTTGGCACCTGAGTTTAGTAATAGACAATTGTTGCTCATTTACCTGAGGAATGCATTTTTATCAGAAATGCAATATAGATTTTATTATCTCAAAGCTGTGACATCATTTGAAGTCATTCATCAGCTTCCATAATTCTTGAGATAAGTGCCTTGTTATGACTGTTCTAAACACTTTTTTCTTAAACAGAATACCCTCTATAGCAAACATGAAAGGAGGTGAAATAGTTTTAACAGATTGAAATGGAAATCATGGTAAAGTTACTCAGAAGCTCAGAAAAGGGGGGGGGGGTGCCCGCTCTTTCAATGGGGGGAAAAAAAATCGGCTACAAGAGTTTACCCAGATTTGCTGGGGGGAAAAAAATTTGGTCATTTTGGAATTTTTCTCAACAAAAATACTATTTGAGAAAATGATACCCAGTTCTGATTATTTTCATCACTTTTTAAGTGAAACCTTTTAAAGAAGTGAATGTGTCCCTGTGTCAGTTTTTTAGCACTATAATACAGAGCTGAAGTGACTTGCTGGACTTAACAGCTAAGGATAAAATCAAGGGTAGAGTGCAAAAGCAGAACTTCATTCTGGCTCTGACTGCTTTGCACATCAGTGCAAAGAGCTCTAAAAGCCCTGAATCTAATTAGGCCACAATTTCTCTAGCAGGTGCACAGTTGAAAAAAAGCTACAAAGCTGCCTTTAAAAAAAACAAACAAAAAAAAAAACCACCTCTCTTACATCTTCTAGGAATCTCTTCCAAGTTCTGGCATGGTGTGTATTGTGTTATGGATGGAGATGGGAGGAGTTCTAAAGATAGGGTATAGAGATTGCAGGTGGGACTCAGTAAAGATAATTTAGGTCATACAAGCTGCTTGGCTATATGTATTAAAAAAAGAAAGCACAGTGTTTAGAGATAGCTGTTGAAATAGTAAAGATAGATACTGATATAATTGGAGAAAACAGTGACTTTTGTTATACATGGCACTCTTCCACTGGTTTAGCAAAGAATTGATGGTCTATGCCAGAGAACTGGTACCTCTGCAGCCCTGGGGTGGGCTCCCCTATTGTCACCTCTATTTATTGCCTTTAGCTGTGACCCTTGTTGGAATGTAGTTTTCTATGTGAAAGAAAATGAGGGTGGAATTTGGATGCCTGAACACTTAGTGCCACTCGAGATGCCCCAGAGCATCCAAGACCTCTACAGAGAGCTACTGGAAATAAAATTGGATTAGCACCTTTCTAGAGCAGCAGCTGGAGACCAGGCACCTAAATTGTAGATGATTATGGCTAGGTAAGTGAATCCTGGCTCTACTCAGATAATGAATAGTCAGCTATTCTGGAAGTAATGTGGAAATGCTCAAGTGTCTTCCGATAGCCTCTGTGTTTGGTGGTTGCAGAAGGCGAGTTAGAGCTCCGTTTAACCAGCTAATATGGGACATGCAAACATAGAACAAACTTCAATTTTCAGTAAAACGTATGCTATTATTTGAACAGTGCATTCTAACACTGAAAGAGCCATCATCCTGAGAAAAATGTATCTGATGRTTTCCTCTATTTAATGATAGATAATGCTGTAAATATGTTTTCCTGTATCGAAGAACACATCATTTGCTTTGCTTTGTAGCATTATGAAATGGCATTCAGTTTAAAGTTTTCTGTCTTTTGTAGCATTCTCAAGTGATTTAATTTACTCATTTGCAGAGAGATGCTATCATGACAAGAAAGTTATATACTTAAATGGCAGATTTCCTCTTATATTGAGGTCTCAACAGGGATTTTGGAAGATAGCTCCAAAATATTGTTTCATGTAAAATACCATCATTTGTAATCACCATGTTAAGTTAAATAATGTAATCCAAAGCGAAGTTTGTTCACTGTATACTTTGTTTCCATGGTGGAAACGAAGAATGCTGCAAGCCTTGTCACAAAGTGACTAGCTGTGCAACCAGGACTTGAACCAGGCTCTGAACCTGCCCAGGAAGGGTCTGATCAGCTTGGTATCCTCAAGCTGCTCTGGGACCTGGTTTCATCCTTACCTGTGTTTTCCAGCAGTATCAGTTAATCTCATGAAAGATACTCTTTCCCTGGTGTTGGCCTTGTAAAGCTGGTCTTGAAAATATGTGCTTTTGAAAAGCTGTTTTGTTATCATTAAAGGTGGGATGAGGGGCTTTGTTTATTTCTTTTAATCTTAGCTCTCCTTAAATGGGAGTGCTTGTACTGGCTTGCTGCTACTTCCTCTAAGCCAAGTTCCAAGGCAGGCAGTGGCTGAAACAAGGCAGGTTTATGCCTATGTGCTGATATTCCTCTAAGTTCCCTGGAGCAATTCCTGATTTAAACTGTGCAAAGGAGAGCAAAAGTAAACCCACAATGTAAATACCTTATATATACTGAAAGCATATGCTATTCTTCAGTGCAAAGAACAATGAGGAAAATTAGTTTTTTTGTGGTTGGGTAACTTCCTGCACTCTGAGGAGTTTCTAGCCATAACTGAGCACCTGAATGGCCCCTTACTAGGCCTGTGAATACAAACATTTGTCACAAATGCAACTTGCCTGCTTCTGGGTACCATTTCTGTGAGTGATCTATGACAATTTGTAGATTCAAGAAAAAGTGATACTAGGAACTAATTACTAATTAATTAATAAATTAATTCTAATTAATTTATTCATGCAGCAGTGAAAATGGAAGGCTCTAGTGTCTTAAGGTGTTATAACTGTCCTTTTCAGCAAAGCTTCCTGTTCCAAAAGGCTCTGCTGTTCCATGCGGTCCTCAAGTGCGTGTGGGTCTGTCTTCCTGTTTGATGTTGAAATGTATAGAAAGCTACACAATGATGATCCAGAGTTACCAATGGTATTTATTCTTCTGCTTAGAAAAGGAAATTTTAAATGTGCTAAAGCTTTCTATTGATTTAGAATAAGAATACTTTTTAACTTTTATTGAACATAGTATTTTAAAATACTAAAGGTAGAGAAAAATCTGAGCACAAATTTGTTCATTTTCTGAAATGTTAAATATGTCTATCACTCTGAGAAAGTATCACATTTCTATTAAGATATGCTGAATGAGTGACTCTGTTCCCAAGCAACACCCTTCCCTGGTGTTTGCATTACTTCAGTCTGTTTCTGAGAGACAATCGTGCACAAATTGATAGCAAGTACATGTATGACAAAATGTTTTCCCTAGTGTACTCTGAATTTCACATGTTTGGTATGATGTGAAACAGCACTTTTCATTAACATGAGACTTCCTTTTCCCTTAACCTCCTTTACAAAGGGGGTGCACCTGGAGGTAAACTGCTACTATATGTACATAAATATTAAATACTGTACTAATTCTTCCTTCCTTCCTCTCCATAGCACCTGTTCTGTGCTGCTTWTTGTCTTTCTACTTCTGTTTTCATCAATAATGTATGTCCAAATTGTTCGGTAAGGTCTGCATATATAGACCATACGTACCCTTAAGGCTGTTCAGAAGAGTCTCAAAGATTTATCCTTGCTGTGTTCAATTGAAGTAGGATTCACATGTGCAGATAAGGATCTTAATGGATAATACTTAATATCCACTATAGTATTTTTGGCTATATTCTACTTAAGCTGTAATAAAGAAATTCTGAAAGGTGTCATATTGGGTTATTGAGTTATGTTGAGTATTTTTATATAAAATATAGCTATAGTTGGCCTCTTCTTGTGTGCTGTTAAAGCCCTGTGAGAGCAGCGTTCAGTTTTGGATCAGCACAACATGATGGTAGTCATTGTGCCTACATGGTGAGAAGGCTTACCCTGCATCAGACATTATCCTTTACAACATCAACCTGCAGCTACTTAAGCATATGTATCATCTCATGAATTTCAGACATTTGACTGAAATTCAAAGACACATTTTGAACATGCCTGCAAATAAAGGCAGTACTCTGAACTAATGAGTTTGAATGAGGGCATCTGTGTATACATACAGTTTTCTGGAGCTACCAGACATGTGCTTTTGGAGGCTATGACCCTAATGATATCATGTATGTTGTATCTGGTTTGGGTGGTTTTCCACATTCTGGTCCAGTTTGCATAAAGTGATATGCCAGGTAAGAGTTACATTCCCTGTGTGACAACTTTAACTCCTGTGTGTGAGCGGGGACACTTGATACTGACTCTCCCCTTTGATCTGGGCATGGGAAGTGCTGCAATCAGCTAGCTCTTCTGTGTCTTACAGGGGTTCTCTTAAGTCCTTTTCCCTGTGTCCATCACAGGAAGTACACACATGCATGCTCAGTCACTCTTTCTATCTATCCTCCTCTCTTCTATCCTGGTGCTCATCTGAAGCCATCAATCTGTGCCCTAAGCACAGATTCTGCCCTAAACCTGAAGCCAACAGTCTGTGCCTTTCTCCTTGTCTCCCTTTTCCATCAAGTTGTCCATACTTGCAGGTGTTCCAGTAGCTCCAGTGCAGGTAAGTGGTTTGTCCAACAGGTTCAATATAATACTTTATTTTTGGAGTTCATGTAATGTTTTCAGATGATGGGGTATAACTACCTCTAACTGTTAGAACGCAGCTCCAAGGTGAGCTTGGAGCTAGCAGAGCTGTTATGAAGACAACCCTAGAGAGAATTTGGAGTTCACTGTGCCATGCTGCAATGTGCAACCCCTGCTATCCTGCAGTCTCTCATCATCCACAGAATCACAGAATTGCTGAGGTTGGAAGGGACCTCTGGAGATCATCTAGTCCAACCCCCCTGCTCAAGCAGGGTCACCTAGAGCACATTGCACAGGATTGCATCCAGGCACGTTTTGAAT